>NC_135077.1:492500-600000 GCF_051107435.1 Chaetodon auriga
TCATGTGGTGTGTATTTGCTGTGGAAGTGGAAATCCAGCACACATCTCCAGCTGTTTGACCTGCGAGAGCCGCCTGCAGCCAGTAACACACACACACACACACACACACACACACACATTTACTCTTCATTTTAACTGATTAATCAGCAGATTTCACTTTTATTTTCCCTGTGTGTGTGTGTGTGTGTGTGTGTGTTGCTGCAGGCAGTGTGTGTTGGGAACAGCGCCCCCTCTGTCCCGTCAGCAGACAGCAGGATGTTGTCCTGCTCCAGATGTAAACGAATAAACCACCGTGATGCCAGATACTGTGACTGGTGCGGCTCAAAGGTGAAGACTCACCTGGACACTCGACTGTTGAGCAGACAGACATCGAGACGGTTTCACTAAACGTTGGACGCTTCTGTAAACGCTCTGTAAACATTACTTCATGGCTTTGTTGTTTATTAGCTACGATGCTAACATGTCAGCTAGATGATGTTAGCTTGTCAGCTGTGGTTTGGGGTTTTTTGGGAATCAAGCGAAATATCTTTTAACAGTCAGAAACAATTTGGACACGAGTCCTCATAAATAATGTTAGCGTGTTAGCTAACATTAGCATGTTAGCTAACGTTAGCGTCCCTTGCCCCCTGCTGATGATGGACTGGCTCGTCTGTTTCTGAAAATGACCAAAGCTGTCGTGGGATTTCACTTCTTTTGTTTTTTGTATATTTGATTGAGCTAAGCTATCAGGTTTTTCTGACTTCCAGTCTTCACACTAAGCTAGTCTGGAGACTGAAGCATTGTGGGAAGTGTAGTGATGAGATGTATGTATTTCTAGCCCGGTCACGCAGCCAGCTGTGTGATTTGTTGGCGATGTGGGGCGAGTGGACACCCGGATGCCTTCCACTGCACAGCCTGTGGTGTCTTCCTGGAAGCGTCGGCCCCGCCCACATCCAACAGTGACGTCACACGACCTGATGGAGGCACCGCCACCAACCGGGTACGCTGCCCCGCTGACACCATGTCACTATCACGATTCATAACACAGCATATGCCACATTAAACTGGCTGTTCTCTACCTGTGTGTCAGCAGGCTTCAGCCCCGACTTCCCATGAGGCCACCTGGCAGGCCATGTCATCGTCACACCCCGCCCCGAGGCTGACCACAACCACTGCAGAGCAGTGCACGCAGACTGTGGGACTCTATTACCCATCAGCCACTGAGCTGCAGAGGAAGAGGGCGCTACACCTCAGCAAGCAGCAGGCGACCAGAGACCGCCAACCGCTCCTGACCGCCGTCAGCCCAGGAAGAGGTATCGATACTCCTGATGCTACCGCTGCTCAGTGGAAAATCAACCGACAGACACAACACGAGCTCAAGGAGACATGTTGTTTGTATCTCCGTCAGTCTGGGGGGACGAGGTCATCTCATTGTCCGTCCTCATGTCCTCAGGTTACTGGAGGAAGCAGCTGGATCATGTGTGTGCTCACCTGAGGAGTTACGCGCAGAACAACGCCCCCTTCAGGGCTCTGCTGGGAGAGCCTCGCCTGGGCCGGGTACGCCACACCTCACCTGCACCTCACCTGCACCTCACCTGTACAGCAGTGACATTACCTGTGGTTTCGAGGAAATGAATAAAGTAGTAGTAGTAGTAGTAGGAAATTAGTTTAGGATTTCAGACAGTTCAGACTCCACGGGTCCATGAGACTCACCTGAGCAGGTGCAGGCAGCGCTGTGCTTTACTTCCTGTGTGTCAGCTGATGTGTCGTCTTCCTGTCCTTCAGATGGTTTCTGCTGTGATTCAGGAAGATCGTTACGAAGTCAGTGTGACCATCAGCTTTGTGTCGGCCGGACGGGAAGACAAACAGGTCTGTTCTAAAACACGTCACCCGAACTGGAACCTGTCGGGACGTCTCGCCGTGTGTCTCACAGCTGACGTGTGTTTGCTCTCAGGTGGATCCAGCAGGGGACGCTGTTGGACCGACGGCAGCTCGGACTGAGACTCTGAGCAGCGTTACAGAACGTTCTGCTGACAGCTGCAGTTTCAGTAAGAAACAGAGTGAAAGCGAGTTAACGAAAGTAATCTGAGCAGGAAGGACGGATTCAGCGTCCAAACGAGCTTCCTGTTTCACTTCAAACGGCGTCTGAACGCTTTGGAGTCACGGTTTTATTTCTCTGAGCTTTTTTCTGCTCTCCAAGCTAACAGCATGCTAACTGTGAGTCAGGACTGAGTTGGTGCTCCTCAGTGGTTTTGTTTGTGTGTCTGACAGGAAGTGATCGGTCCACAGGTGTGATGAAACCTCTCAAAGGAAACCTGACTCCCAAACCTGCGGTGAGACACCGTCTGTCTGGAAAGACACGAGAGAACAGAAGAAGAGAGTGAAGTTGTTGTGATTTTAGCATCGGCAGAGTGAACGCAGACTTCTGCTGCTGTCTGACTTCCTGTTTAGTCAGAAATGAAAGCTCCTCTCTCATTGGTTCTCCCGGTTCCAGGTGAAGGCCGCTCAGCTGCTGAAGGAGCTGGGTCCAGATCGAGGTCAGATCAGCGTCGTCCAGCAGCTCCTGGATCAGGTATGAGGCTCTGCAGCCAATCAGCAGCTTCCCCTCATCTCTTGACGTAGTTCACTCTGAGTGGCCCTTTGTTTTCTCATTAACCACCAGGGGGCGGACCCCTCCTGCTGTGGCAGCGATGGCCGACACGCTCTGGCGGTTGCCGTGGTGAATGGTCACCATGATGTACTTCCTGTATTAGTGCAGCGAGGAGCTGATGTGGACCAGCAGTCTGGACAGTAAGAAGACAGACCGATGAGTCTGGCTCTGGATCTGGATCTGGATCTGGATCTGGTCCCTGACCAGTGTCTCTGTGGATCTGATGTTATATGATGAAATCTAATGTTTTCATATGTCATGATGTAATGTGCAGCTTCTCTGATGGTGCTGATTATGTAACGTGATGAAGGTCAACTCCTCCTCCTCCTCAGGATGAAGAACTCAGCTCTGCATGAAGCTGCAGCTCTGGGCTCTGAGGGTCTGCAGTGTGCTCAGGTTCTGCTCAGGTATGACACACCTGTATGAACACAAACACGGGCTGGAAGCTGTCCTGTAAAGACCTCGTATCTCCATCACGAGCTGTTTAATGTTTCTCAGCAGGTTTTTAAACCAAGAAGTTCAAACTTCACCTGAAGTTACATGTTTTCCTTTAATTATCCTTTCCTTGAATTATGAATCACCTGTCAGACTCCTCCTGATTGGTTGACGGGTTTCCACAGATTGAAAAAAAATGATTGTTGTTGTTGTCGTTGCTCCTCCCACCTCCTGATGTCCTCACGGCTCACGTTTTCAGCTGTAAGGCGAGCGTGAGGCAGAGGAACGCCGGCGGTCTGACGGCATACGATGTGGCGGTGAACTCCGGTTGTAACAGCATGGTGTCCCTGCTGGCTGCCCGGGCCGGACTGGATTTACTGGGCAAACTGGGAAAACTCAAAATGAACCTGGATATTTTCTGACTGTCACATGTCATGTGTCTGCAGACAGGAAGCTGTCATCTCTGTGTGTGTCTGCAGACAGGAAGCTGTCATCTCTCTTCTTCAGGATTTTCTCACCTTGTTACCAAATAAAAATGCTGTTTCTGAAGTCTGGATTTGGTTCTTGGTGTTAATTTAATGTTTGGTTTCTGGAATCAGTGTAAAATCAACTCATTCACTGGCTTTCACCTTCATCTCATGGTCTTCATCAGCTGATTCTAAAAGTAAAATATCACAACAAAGAAGTTTTTGATCCATCAGATGTGTGTGAATGAGGATGAGGAGGCTGTGACCTTCCTCACATGACACCACCCAATCACAAGACACGAGGCTTTAATCATTGATTAATTATTATTTTGTCCTCACCAGTCGTTCTGGACCTCTGACCTGGAGTAAAAATCAGTGTGGAGCTTTGAGTGAGCAGTTTGGCTCACCTGCTCACAGGTGTGTTGACTTCATCACTGTGGGCCTGTGACGTGCTCTGACAGGCTGAGCGTCAGCTGGCCTGTCTGCGTCAGCTCTGGACGGGTTTTAAAGACTGATTTTAGTGTTTGTTTGGGAATTTTAGCTCCAAAGAAAAAAGTGTTTGACGTCTCGATGTCTCCAGATCAATCAATCAATCAATCAATCAATCAATCAATCAATCAATCAAGAAACAGCATTCAGCTGCTGACACAGAACTGATGCGCATCAGCCAACACATGATCAATACTCACAGTCCTCCCCTCCCCCTCCTCCTCCTCCACGTCCACTTCGTTGGGGGTCACGCATGCTCAGTGTACATCAGGAAAACGGCCAATCCTGTGTGAGAAACAGCACACGGACATTTGCATCAAACTGACGTAAACACGCGTCCGAAGCACATTCCGGGTATCCGCTTCAGTGGAGTCCAGCAGAGACCACCATGCCCGCAGAGACCGTGAAAGCGCCCAAGAAGGGCTCCAAGAAGGCCGTGTCTAAAGTCACCAAGACCGGCAAGAAGAAGAGGAGAACCAGGAAGGAGAGCTACGCCATCTACGTGTACAAGGTTCTGAAGCAGGTGCACCCCGACACCGGGATCTCCTCTAAGGCGATGGGCATCATGAACTCCTTCGTCAGCGACATTTTCGAGCGCATCGCCGGGGAGGCCTCGCGCCTGGCCCACTACAACAAGAGGTCCACCATCACCTCCAGGGAGATCCAGACCGCAGTCCGCCTCCTGCTGCCCGGAGAGCTGGCCAAGCACGCCGTGTCAGAGGGCACCAAGGCCGTCACCAAGTACACCAGCTCCAAGTAGACCAGGATCGGGAAAAACCCGCTGACGACCGGCGACTCAAAGGCCCTTTTCAGGGCCGCACACCCCCCTCAGAGAGCTGCGGTCCTCCTGATCAATGAAGACGATCAGAGATTTTATTATTTATGTGACTTATTAAAACTCCACGTATAACAGAAATACAGGAAATGAATTTTAAAGTACAAAGACAGAAAGATCCGCTCGGATTGGTTAAGATTGAGAAACGTAAACCATTTTCAGTGTAACAGCACAGAGAGTCACTCTGTCTTTGTCTGATCGATGTCACTCATCCTCTCACCTGTCCAACGTTTTGTTTTACTATTAATCAATATATATTATTGATTCCTCAACTGCTTCAGCCAATGAGCTGCAGACTCCCTCCTCCTGTCCGTCAGCTGATGAGGCTACATTCAGGTTAGCTTTGCCTCTTAGCATTAAAGGGGCTGTCTCCTTTTGTCTTTGGTGTGTAGCTAAAGGCTAACAGTTAGCAGCTCTGTGTAAAATATGAGTGGAAATACAGTAAAATAACACGTTTGAAGTACTGGTACAGTACGTGAGTTATTTAACATGTATTATGGGATGGCCTCCTCCCTTCTACATGAACACAGATGAAGTCATGAATGAATAAATGAACGGATGTCTCGTTATGAGTCACATGACGTGTTCATACTCACCGGAAATCGCTGCTGCCGGCTGGAAGCCATCAGACAGCGCAGATTGGTTTACATGAAACACGCGGTGGGAGTTTGAATTTTCTCGTCCAATAGCTGGTGATCTACATCGCGCGCGTCTCCCGGCCTGGACCAATGAGCGCTGACGTCGCTCCGCCGCTGCTTTATAACGCGGCTGCTGGCGGACTCTCGGAAACTGTTTCACAGACAAACGATGGCGCGAACCAAGCAGACCGCGAGGAAGTCCACCGGAGGAAAAGCTCCCAGGAAGCAGCTGGCGACCAAGGCTGCGCGGAAGAGCGCTCCCGCCACCGGCGGGGTGAAGAAGCCTCACCGGTACAGGCCCGGTACGGTGGCCCTGAGGGAGATCCGCCGCTACCAGAAGTCCACCGAGCTGCTGATCCGCAAGCTGCCTTTCCAGCGCCTCGTGAGGGAGATCGCTCAGGACTTTAAGACCGACCTGCGCTTCCAGAGCTCGGCTGTTATGGCCCTGCAGGAGTCCAGCGAGGCTTACCTGGTGGGTCTGTTCGAGGACACCAACCTGTGCGCCATCCACGCCAAGAGGGTCACCATCATGCCTAAAGACATCCAGCTGGCCCGCCGCATCCGCGGAGAGAGGGCTTAAGCTGACCTGAGAACCAACGACACAAAGGCTCTTTTCAGAGCCGCAGACCCACACAGAGAGCGAGCTTCCTCTGCTGGATATTTGTACACATAATATATTGTAACGTATAATTGTTACACATAATTGAGTCACGTGTTGGTGCTGATAATGTAAAATTAGTAACCAATGCAGAAAGCATCACACTTTACTGCACTCACTCTTTTCTTTCACGCTCCCCTCCTGCTCAGTGCATCGCGTGCGGCTTGAACAGGTCAAGAAAAAGAAGCGGCTCCAGTCGTTCACTTCAGACACGTCACTAATGAAATGTTTCACTTCCGCAGGAACAAACACATTAAAACGGTTTTAATGAATGGAGGAGCCGCCGACACGGAGAACTTGTTCAGACCACAAATAAAGGTTCTTAGGTTTCTGAGCAAACGTCCTCCTGTCCCCAGAAAACCAGTTACTTTAAAGTCCTCCGTCCCTGTCACGTCTGTTACGTTTATATATACACCTGAAAAATCAGTTAACATTTCTTGATTTATGGAGAGCAGATCAGGAACTATTGTACTCTTTAGATCTGGAGTGTGTGGCTCTGAAAAGAGCCGTTGTTGTTGTTGTTGTTGTTGTCCGGGTCTTTACTTCTTGGGGACCTTCTCGGTCTTCTTGGGCAGCAGCACCGCCTGAATGTTGGGCAGCACGCCGCCCTGGGCGATGGTCACTCCGCCCAGCAGCTTGTTGAGCTCCTCGTCGTTGCGGACCGCCAGCTGCAGGTGACGCGGGATGATTCTGGTCTTTTTATTGTCGCGGGCAGCGTTTCCAGCCAGCTCCAGGATCTCAGCGGTCAGGTACTCCAGTACCGCCGCCAGGTAGACCGGAGCTCCGGCACCAACGCGCTCGGAATAGTTTCCTTTCCTCAGCAGTCTGTGGACACGACCCACCGGGAACTGGAGCCCGGCCCGGGACGAGCGGGACTTGGACTTCGCTCTGGTCTTTCCGGCACCTTTTCCTCCGCGTCCAGACATTTTTTTTCTCCGTTCAGCCAGAAAAACAGAATGAAAGTTTAGAGGAGGAACTCGAATTTATACAGACAAGCTGCTCGCTCATTGGCTACACTGGACGCAAGTATTGTTGCCCAATGAGAAAAGAGCTTGTTTCAGCTTCCTGTTCTGACTATGACGCTTCCGTTCGGCGGACCTTTCAGAATAAGACGTTTCAGCTCAAAGTGTGTTTCTGTGTGTTTCTCGTGTTTTCAGACACCGTGTTCGACTAAGCGAAGCTTTTCTTTGTATTTTGACCGAAAACTCAGTTCAAGTCCCTGAAAGCGGAAGTCCTCCAGATGACAATGTTCACATTAATAAAGCGCGTGCTGAGCTGCTGACCAGGTTCATTTTGAAGCTTCATGTGATCTTCAGGTTTTCATTTCTGTGGAGGATCTGCCAACAATCTGAAGTATGATTCGGAGTAAATATCATTTTATTCAGTGGAGTGGAAGAATAAACTCTCTTTACCCCGTTTTAGAAATTAATTCAAGTTGTTTATCATCCTTAACGATTCAGTTTCATTTCGTCCTTCCGCCGTAGTTAATTTTCTGTTTCAAAGGGAATTTCTTCGATAAAATACATAAAATGTCCGAAACACAGACGTCAGACCTCTACCGGAAACAGAATTTATTCTGGCTTCTGATTGGCTACCGTGGGTCGCTTGTGTGTTTGTTTGAGTTGGGAATTAAAAAAAAAAATAATAAAATCCTCATCAATGGAGCTCCAATAGCAATCACCATGGTAACCACAGAGTCCACGAGTTCAGTTTATTCTGTTTGTGCTGGATGTTACACCTGAAACATGACTCACCTGAGACCTGACAGGTGACATGAACATGAAAAGCACCTGACAGATTTAAGACACAAATGATGGCGTCAGTCAGCCTGTCGTCACTCAGTTTCAAAGACTTCAGCTGCACCATCATCATCGTCATCATCATCATCGTCATCATCATCACCATCGTCACCACCATCATCCTCATCATCATCATCCTCCTCACTCAGCTGTGGCAGAAGTAAACAAACTGTAAACATGTTTCCTGTCTGACATCAAACCAAACACACAGTGAATAAACGATGATGTCATGAATCATGTGACTAAACGTCTCTTCAAAGCTGAAAACATCAGGGGTGTGTGTGGATGAGGATGAGGAGGCTGTGACCTTCCTCACATGAACACATGAAGCATGTTTCCATCTGACAGATCTTTCATGATGTCGTCTGGTTGAGTCTCTTCTTCTGTGGTGGTTTAATGGCAGCGACCGGAGGATCAGCTCCACCTGCTGATTGTCTCCATCAGCCAATCAGATTCAGGCAGCAGGACGGAGACAAACGCTTGTGCTGACATTCAGAATCAGGGAGACGTTTTGTTACGGAGCCTCGAGCTGAATCCTTGGATTCATGGTCAAATCTGAGCGAACAGCTGGTGCAGAGGTTTCCTGTAAAACCCTGAAAACACACACACCTGCCATGACGGTCTGCAGCTGTTTCTTTCTCTGCCTGCAGGGGGCAGCATCAACACACCTGCTGCTGCTTGTCACAGCACCCCCTGCTGGACAGACTGTAGTCTGCCACTGACACACTGAAAGGGTCGACTTTCACTGCTGAACTCGTTTTGGATTGAAGCTCAGAAACACTGACATGAAACAGACGATGGAGGAAAAACAGTTTTACTGGAAAACAAAGACAAAGTCACATCAGTCAGAAGACAACGGAAGAAGAAATAAGACAGCAGACATTCAGGACGTCACTGTGACGCGTCCACTGAGGCGTTCTGGGGCTACGTGTCGTCAGGCTGCAGCAGACGGCGGTCTGTTACTGGAGGGTCTCTGGACTGACTGGGACAACCAGAGTGCAGGACGTCCTCCCCTTGCAGCAGCTGCTGTCCAGGTGCCTCTGAGACAGGCATCGTGCTGCAGACTGTTCAGCTGATAGAAGGAGCTCTTCTGCGCTGCAGCAGGTCCTGCCGGTGGACTCCAGTGGACTCAGGTGGACGTCTCAGCGTCTCAGTCGGAGGAAGAAGGCGTGGCGGCACTCGGTGCTGTCCACGGGATAATATTTATCGTAGAAGTCCAGGATATATTCCTCCGCTTTGAAGCCAAACTTCTGATAGAGCAGCATGGCGGGGTTACTGGCCGACACGTGCAGTGTCACATCTTTGCCCATGCAGGTCTGAAACACAGCAGACATACAGCAGCCTGAGCCGGTCACCCTCCTAACAGCAGCTACACATTTCTGCCATTTCACGACGACTGTGAAAACTGTTCAAACACCCACAACTTCACAACGTTAGAATACGAGAAATGACGAAAGATGTACGAGTCTGCTTCAATCAACTGAGCCAGAGAGGATTTAAAGGACAGAAAAGTGTGATGAGAGATCATTCATCTGAATCCAGAGCAGCAGAGCAGTTCACTGGAGCTCACAGCTGCTGAGAAAAGCTGTTTGAACACAGACCAGAACCACAGACCTCCGTCTCAGTCCTGAGACAAGACGAGACGACATCGACGTCTTGAAATGCTGATTGTGACAAAACCTAAAAAAGACTAAAGATTAAACTAAAATGTTCAAAAATAGAAACATAGTGAAAAAGAAGCGATTCTGGTGGACAGAGCAGACGGAGCACTGTCCATGTCAGGAAACCAAGTCAGCGACGACGACCACAGAGAGGAAGGATCGAGGTGAGATTTTTGTTTCAAAGAGGCCGAGAAGAAAACGAATGCTTCGTTTTATCAGGTGTGAGAAAACAGCTGATTAGAGAAAGACGCATTCAGACTGAGGCTGGTTTCATTTCCGCCGCGTGTCTTCATGTCGGCCGTGAATCGTTTTTAATCAAAGCAGACAAAATCTGGAAAGAAGTTTGATCAACTGAGGTGCTGAATGTTAAAAACTGACTCAAGACTAAAATAATTTGTTTTCTTTGACTGAGATCAAACTAAACTGAACGTTCAGTCGACTAAAAAACAGGACAGAAATGAAGCGGACCTGAACCCGATTGCCTCGTTCTGATTGGCTCGTTCTGATTTGGTCTGTTCTGGTTTAAACACTTGAATGTTTTTTGGGTGTTTTTGGTTTCATCGGTGGGACAGATGTTTTTCTACGCTTCCATTAAGTTTAAGAACTGACTTTGCTTCGTACGGGTCTTTGCCTTGAACTCATGACATCACAGGCAAACTGACCTCTGACCTCTGGAGCCTCACCTGGATGAGATGATAGATCATGAAGGTGCCGATGCCAGCTCTCCTCCACTCAGGGTGGACCAGCAGGAAGGAGATGTAGGCCTCGTTGTACTTCACGTCGGGCACCATGAAACCAAAGCCGATCACAACCTTCTTATAGAGGACCACCACGCTGAAGTCCGGGTACTGGAGACACTCTGACAGGTCCACACCTGGACGGGACAGGACCAAAGAAACAGTAGTTCAGAATCAGAATCACATATGCTTTACTGATCCCGGGGAAACTGTTTTTGTTTCAGTGCTCCTTAAAAGAACAGAAGAAATAGAAGAGATGAAGAAGAGATAAACATGTAAGAAAAGAAAAACATGTATGTGCCATTAAAAGAGAAAAAAATAACATAAAAACAAAATATATATACAGATAACTAAACAAATATATGAACGGAGACAAGGCCATTCAGGTCTGTACAGGTTGATGGCCACAGGCAGGAATGACTTCCTGTGGCGCTCCGTCGTCATTGGTTGGATGAGTCTCCCACTGAAGGTACTCCCGTGCCTGAGCAGCACATCATGAAGTGGGTGTGAGACGTCGTCCAAGAGTCCGTAGCTTAGTCAGCGTCCTCCTCTCTGACTCCACCGTCAGAGACAGACAGACAGATTCACGGTAGGACGGTTCTACAGAAGCTCTATGAAAGTGTGTCTGTCTACCTGGCCAGAAGCTGTCGTGACACATGGCGTTGACAGACGGGATGTGGTTTGGGCGGACGTAGCAGTAGTCGATGGGGGCGCTGGCTTCAGGGACCCAGTCAGGCTCCTTCCTGTGAGGGTAAGCTCTGATCTCTGCCAGCAACCTCAGCTTCACCGGACGACTCTCATAATCTCTCCTGAAGAACAAAGAAAGAGGAGTACGACTGCACCTGACCAAAGGTCTCTGGAGTCTCTGCCTCACAGTTTGCAGACTCTCTTTGCCTGATGAAAAGTGGCAGGATGTTCTTTACCTGGCTGAATGGTTTGGCAAACTCTACCCCGTAAACGGTTTGAGCAAGTCTTTACCTGATGTATGGTTTCAGGATGCGGGAGGTGTACGGACTCTTGATGCTCTGGTCCAAACTGCCCTCTGCTCCCATCAAACGATGCCAGAAGGACACCGAGTGCTGCTGGAGGCCTCTTCTGCCAGAGAGGTTGGTCTGCACGCAAACACAGTGATGACAGGTTCATTAGCTGATCTCAGCGTTCTTAGAGAGGTTTCAGCATCTCAACAAAGTCAGAGGCAGTTCACAAGCCTGAGGCCGGCAAACATTTACGGCAGACAAGATTCTTTGAACATTTCACTTCAGACAAAACCACTGAAGCGTGGCTGGCGTACGGCAGACCGAATAAAACCGTGAAGACTGCTGAAGGTACCTGGAAGCGGTCAAGAATACGCAGCTCCTGGCTGTTGGTGCAGTATTTTCCCATGATTCCACCTCGCATTCCCACGTCCTGAGTGCCGTAGATCCCTCCCACCAGGCTGAGGGTCGCGCTTACGGCCCGGTCGATGTCCAGCAAGGGGAGCCGTCTCTGCCTTTTGGCCTGGCGGACCAGCAGCTTCCTGTGGAGGCGTTTGGCCTGCGGGGTGACGGCCAAGGCCAGCGGGCAGGCGTCCAGCCGTCGCAGCAGCATCCTCTCCTCGTAAAGACTGAGCAGGGCGAAGCGAGGAGTCTGAGAGATGCCGCCGGCTCCGTCTGCTTTCTCAGGGTGAGTGATCCTCCTCCGCTCAGGTCCTCCAGCACCAACACACCCCCCGCTGGAGAGAGACGGACCGTCACTTTGTCCTACTGGCTCTTCAAAATCGTCGTCCCGCTCGCGGCCTTCATCGTCCTCACTCTCTGCTTCGCGTTTAATATGAGGTGGTGCTATGCGGAGCTTCTTGCGGGCAATGAGGTTGGCGCTGGGAGGAGGGATGTAATCCATTCCTGGGTCGATCATTCCCTCCGTCTCCATCTCCTCATCGTCTGGAGGTTCAAGCAGCAGAGACGACATTCCATCACATCATGTAGAAACAACAACTGCTCACAGAAGGCGGTAAATTCACTGAAAACACCTGCGAGCGAGTCAGGCGTGAACTCACCGTGGAACAGAGCCTGTGGAGGCATGGCGTCAGGGATGAGGTCCGCCTCTGACAGCAGGCTGGGTGTTGCTGAATGAGACGCCGGCGTCCCCGGGGCGGAGAAGTCAGGTGACGGCGATGGGGACGGGCTGGTGAGCGGTGTCCGGTCTGAAGAGCTGAGGGACGAGAAATCGATCACTTCGCCTTTCTCCAGCACGAGGTCGGGCCGGCGCCCGGTGCCCCCCCCGCGGCCTCCGCCCAGTTTAACCGGCGTGGAGGAGGCGCTGCGGTCGGTGTAGCCTCCCACCGCCTCCTTCTGAGCCCGCCGGATGTCTTTGGCCTCCTGTGTGCGGGAACGTTTTTCCTTCAGTTGCATGGCGTTCTCCACGGGGTTCCTGGCCCCGCGTTTCCTCAGGCCCTCCACAGTGATGATCGGGTCCACGGCAGGTTTAGAGGCTGCGGGTGAACGAGATATCAGCTCAGCGTCGTTGACTGTTAACCGACAGCTTTGACCAGAGCAGTCCTGGCTGAGCGCAGGCCGAGGTTACCTTTAGCCTTGGTAGTGGATTTGTCCACCTCAGGTCTCAGAGTCGGAGGTCGGTTCTGGACCAGCTTCCACCAGCCGGGCTCACCGAACTCCTGCGCTCCTGAGCGGAAGAAGGTGGGACTGCCGACCGACAGACAGCCGGCCACCGTGCTCCACCACGTCGACGTCTTCTTCCTGCACAGACAGACAGGTCAAACACGGAGACAGGAAAGTGAACCCCAGCTGGTGGAGCAGCCGTTCACTGATGAGAAGAAAAACATTCAAATACAGGAGACAGAAACGTCTCGTGTCTCATTTAATGACGTCCTCTCTTGTCCCCGCTTCTGGTTCAATGGAACCAACTGGAGGACTGGTGCCACCTACTGTTAATCTCCATGAACCAACTCCTGAGAATCACATACAGGTTGTGGAAGGAAACAATGCATTTGTATTTTCTTTTGCAGATTTTCTCCAAATTTGGTTACAATTTGCGGCACATTTGAAGAAACCGCAGCTACAGACGCTGCTGCACAACGTAAGGATTCTCCAGCACTGATAAAAGGAGTCAATTCTGGACGTTTATTAACGATAAAAACAGAGCAAATGAAGTCTTATTTCATCATGTTTTTGTTCTGAAGACACTAAATAACCATCAAACTGTTCTCAGGTCCTTCTCATTCATTCATTACATCCAACTCAAACATCTGAGTCATCAACAGTGAGTATGAAGAACAAACTCGTCTTTTTCTTCAACGAGCGGTCGGCCTAATGTAACTGAATCTTCACGGTTCTTCAGAACGCACAGGAGGAACCTTTAGCTCCTTATTTAGTTCCTGAGTTCAGTTTCTCTGCTTCTTTTTGGTTGAAACAGTTCTACTTGTGTTGGATTCAGGACGGAGCTCAGCCTTGAACCAATCGCTGACACCACCAACACCAGCGAGTCCTACAAACAGTCTAACACACCAGGTCCTCCTTTAACTGCAGCTGCATCTCAGCAGCCTTCAACACCATGAACAGCCTTTTCAGAGAGGACCGAGAGTTTGACGACAACACATCAGTAAAAACGACAAAAACAGGAAATGAAGTCAGAACCGTCGACGGCAGGATGAAGAAAAGTGACCTTGTTCCCAGCAGGAAGTTCCAGTGTCGGCCAATGAAAGCGCAGATGTCCTCTTTCCACCTGAAGTAGCCCTGTCGGCCCGTCCCCTCCAGAGACAGATTGTACATGGCCAGCATCACCACCTGACAGGAAACACCATCAGCTGCAGTTTTAAGGGTCTCCATGACGACTGGAGTTCTGAGGTTTCCTGCTGTCACGTGGCGTGTGTGCGTGCCTGTGCGTGTGCGTGTGCATGTGCTGCTCCTCCTGTGCTGTGTGTGTCTGCAGAGCGCTGTACCTGCTGCCAGGTGAGTCTCATCCTCTCGTAGCTCTCCTTGCCGTCCTCGCTGCAGTCGCAGCAGATGAACTTGAAGAAGTTGTCTCCCTTCAGGTAGCTGGGCTGCTCGCCGCGGAGCTGAGCTGAGGAACACACACAGCTTTAGAACACACACACGACCACCATCTTTCTATTGATCGGCTGATCGATCGGGCTCATATCTGTCCCAACGTCTAAAACATCGATCAGACGTGTCACTCAGGACGGCTGAAGGACGGTGTGATGCGAGGTGCTTCAGGTCAGACCAGAGAGACATTTGTCATCAGAGCGGTCACGATAACGGCTGAGGAAGAGGACGGAGACGGGAATGATGAAGCTCACCTCTGATGCATCTTATTTAAAACAGGTGCAGTAAGACGTTGAGTCACCTGTACGATGAAGCAGAAGCAGGTCCTGATCTGAGACCAGCTGAGCTCACTGCTCGTTCACGCAGACACAGAGAGCTGCCATCGGCCACCTCACCTGCAGGGATCCACTTGTGGCAGCGGTCACAGTAGAAGGACATGTCCTCGCAGGCCCAGCCTCCGTCAGCCTCCTCGCCCACATCGCTGGTCAGGGAGTCTCCGCTCTGGTCATGTGACAGATCCACCGAACCCTGATCCTCCGACTCCACGATCAGCAGAGTCTCCCCCTCCACCTCCCCCTCCTCCAGCCCCTCGGAGGCCGACGTACAGGTGGCCTCGTCCTCGCCTCCGCCCAGCTGCTCACTGCTGCTGTCCATGACGGCCCCTCAGCCACAGAGATGCACCTGTGCAGGTAACACAAATACAACCCAGGTGAGCATCAGGTGAGTCAACAGCTGACTAGAAAAGATGACGGAAAATGACGTGACGACTGCTTGACTTTCAGATAAGATGGTTCAGTTCTGAGCTTCAACATGTATCCATTCATTCATTCATTCATTCATTCATTCATTCACTCACTGATGGCCTCAGATCAGCTGCATGCTTTATAACGAAGATTGTGAGATTTAACATTTAATAAGCTCCCGGCGCTGCGACGTCTCCTCAGCATGAACGTTATCGACGCGACTTCCTTTGGTCGAATGATTCATTCACAACACAAGCGTCTTGTGTTCATCAGCCTGCAGCGCTTCATGCTAAGCTAATACAAACTGCATCCTGATTGGCTGACCGCTGTGTGGTCTAATAACACTGTAATATTCAGTCAGTCCAACATCTGCTCGTGTGGTCACTTACAGTCCACTATGTGACTTGTTCGTCTGTTGCGTTTATGTTTTGAGGGTCAAAAGACAATTTTTGCACTCCGGTGGAGAATAAAGTGGTGTTCTACTCTCTAATGCACCTGGACTTCACTAGAGCCTCCCTGCCTGTCCTGCACCAGGTGTTTCAGGGTGCTCACCTGTCTCAGTGGTCCTGTGGGTGGAGCTCTGTGTCTCTGCGTCGTCTCTCCGCCTCCAGCTGCCTGGTCAGAGCCCTCTGCTCCTCCAGCAGCCTCAGATTCTCCTTCTTCCTCTCCAGTCGCTCCAGATCTCTGACTACACCTTCGTGAAGACGCTGCAGGACAAAACAAGCAACAACAAACATTTAGATGATCGTTTATTTCTAACGGTAAAAATAAAAAAACAACCCTGCAGTCATGCTAACATGCTAACAAGCTTCGAGCTGTGCTGACACACAGCAGTGCTCTGAGCTAAAAACAACATCCAAACAAATCTGCTGCGTCCATCAGAAGAATAACTGCAACAACAAGGAACCAAACATGAGCTGAAAGCACACCACGGAGAACGTTAGAGGCCAGTTTTCCACCTGACAATAAAACATCAGCTGATGTTTGTCCTGTCACAGAAACTTCATCTGACGAGTTCATGAACTGCGATACATCGTTTTCCATCTGACAAAACATCAGAAGCAACTCTACATTTCACTGAATTTAAGATAAAAGCAGAAGATAAAAAGTACTTTTTAAATAATAAACATTAAATGATGTCCTGGAGAGTCAGCTGACTCTGACTTACAGGTTTTTCTGTTAGTTATTGTCTGCTGATATCTGATTAAATGAGGTTACTGATTATCTGAATTAAAGTGTGTTTACAACAATATAAAACAGATTAATTACACATACAGATGTTCAGACTGATGCGATGTAACAGCTAACTATAACCTCCATCTGTCTGATATTTCAATGACGTGATTCATCAGTCAATGGACAGAAAATTGATTACAAACTGTTTGAACAACTGATTAATCATTTCAGTAATTTGTCAGTGAAGAACTCCATCCTGTGCTGTCCTTTTCTTCTGTGTCAGATTTCCTGTGCTTTATATAAAATATATTTTATCTGAAATTTTAGAAACGGTGTCCAGTCAATTCCTTAAGAAAATGATCCGCAGGCTAACTGAGGATGAAAATAATTATGAGCTGTGTTTCTTCATCTGTATCTAAACAGTGACGACATTAAATCGATGAGCACATGGACGCATCAATAATTATATCCATTACTTCAGTCCATATTATTTGAAAAAGGGCCTTTCTGCATGAGTGTTTTTACTTTTATATACTGTTTCTACTTTTACCAAAGTCAAAGCTTGTCTCAAGCCATTATTTTGAAAACTGTACCGGAAGTTGTCGCTAGCTGCTGCTGTTAGCGTCACACAGCATGAGCCGTTGTGTTTCTATTTCTCAGCTTTAATTCTGGAAAAGTTAAAATGCTGCAGTTTGTCCGTTAATCACGGAGCACCGTCAGGTTTCAGTCCGAGCCGATATCACTAAACGGTCCGTAAAGTTCTTGTGACCTCCGTTACCATGACCGACTCCCTCACGGCTTGTTAGCTAACTGCTAGCCCTGCTGTTAGTTCCGTTCTTGTTAGTCCGGCTCGGTTCGGACCGCTTTACCTGTCTGTCCCAAGTCTGTTTGAAGTGAACAGCAGCCACGGTGCTCAGAGTCAGAACCACAGAAACTCCCAGAACCACCTTGGAGGTTGTCGACATCACGTTAGCTTTAGCTTCAGGTTAGCCAGCTGCTAACTGGCTGTGCTGTTCACGCTGTTCGCTCATTCACCCGCTTCTTCTTCGTCGTAAATATTCTGTCCTTTTGGATACAGACTGTGTAATCAGCGCCCTCCTCAGGCCTCCACTGAGCACGCCAGGTTCTCAACACGACGCAGAGGTGCTCTAATTATCATCATCATCATCATCATCATCATCATCATCATCTTATTATTATTATTATTATTATTATTATTATTATTATTATTATTATTATTATTATTATTATTATTGATCTCTTCTTCCTGTTGCGTTCTTTCCATTTGCTGGTGTGATATTTATCCCCTTCTCTCTTCATTAACCTGCTGTAATCAGGACATTTTGTTGGTTTCCTTTGTGTCTGAGCGTCCAGCAGGGACTGTCCTGTCCTGTGCGTCCTCTGGACCGTTAACTGTTTGTTCTCGGTCATGAGCAGCTCTCCCTTTGGGCTCCTGCTTTGTTTTCCACCACATGTTTTTCACATCTTCCTGTGGTCCACACATACAGCCCATAATGACAGTTTCAAGCTCAGCTCAGCACTTGTCTGTAAATTAAGTGTACTTTTAATGACTGTTGAGTGAATTCGTCTGCCTTCTCACTCCCTTCCAGACCTACTTGAGGACCCAAAGGAAGGAGACGTCCGTCCTCTGTAACGACGCCTCAGACACGACATCCTGCCGGTTTGAAGGTGCTGACGAGCCGTCACAGGGATGAAACTCTGGTTGGTTTCCTCTCATGGTTCCACTCACAGTCTTCAGAGTGACTGAGCTGTGACTGAGGGATGATGGTGAAGATGGTCTGACTCACTCTGCGGGATGAAGAACGTCTCGTCTGTAAATGAACATCTGGTGTTGATGCTGATCAGGACTCTTCGGTTCTTTTAGCTTCCGCGTCTCCACATGCTGCACTCTGTCTCTGTCAAATTCAATTTTGCACATCCTTCTGTATATACTGTTTATTTTTTTCTATTTTTCTATTTGTTTTATATTTTGTTTTATATATATATTCTCAGTCTAAATACTGTGTTTTTATATTTGCTTTCTATATTTTTTCTCTTTCTTTCTTTCTTTCTTTCTTTCTTTCTTTCTTTCTAATTTTATCCTTGTAAGGAGCACTTTCGGAGACCAATAAAGGAATTCTGATTGTGATTCTGGTCCACTCTCAGTCAGAGAGCCTGAAACTGATCAACATGCAGCTTCAGATCAATAAGCTCTGCACAGTGTTCTGTGTCCACCTTCAGCTCTGCCGTCCTCTCAGACAGGAAGTCTGACCCCCAGTCGTCCGTTTGACCGTTTCCAGGAGTCCGTCTGCGTCAGTGCAACGATCATCGTCTCGTCATTCGTTTGAGCCTCCTGAGTCCATCCACAGGTGGAACACACGCGCTCAGTGTC
The DNA here is from genome assembly GCF_051107435.1 of Chaetodon auriga. Taxonomy (NCBI): domain Eukaryota; kingdom Metazoa; phylum Chordata; class Actinopteri; order Chaetodontiformes; family Chaetodontidae; genus Chaetodon; species Chaetodon auriga. The sequence goes on from NC_135077.1 coordinate 511,203, forward strand.
TGCAGACTGTCTTCATGTCTCTGGTCCACCGTCTTTCGGCCCTCATCGTTGTCCAGACTGTGGACTGTGAGCCGCTGACCGCACGAACGTCCACGTCCTCCACGTGTTGTTCTCTCTGCTGTTCCCTGAACACCGTTAGCTTCAGCTGAGATTATTATGGGATGGCGGTCACTTCCTGCTGCCGAAGCTTCTCCTGTTCAAACACATGAGACATATTTAGAGGAGTCAGTTTCTAAAATCCAAATGAAGCACAAAGATTTTCTTCATTGCTTTCTGTCACAGAAAAGATTCAGATTAAAACAAAAATATTTGAATGGAATTTAATGTTTGTTGAATCTGTGGCAGAATCTTATCGGCATTGACTCTGAATAACAGATGAATTAGTTTCTAGTCTTAAAACATGTCAAATCAGTTGAAAAGTGTCGTTTGAAGAGAACTACATCTCCCATGAGGCAAGTGGGCGAGCTCTGAACGACTTTCCCGCTGACCAATGAGGAGCCAGGCTGCCGGCGGGAGGCGGAGCTTGTGGTCCCGTTCAGAGAAAGTGCCACGACTCTGCAGCCTGACAGCCTGAAGTGAGGTGAGAAAAACTCTTTAACGTCGTTTGAGAAGCTTTGATGTGGCTCAACAGTTTGTGTCAGAGAGAAAATGAAGAAGTCTGCAGAAATGTTTGATTTTCACTCTCAGAAATGATGAAGAACAGACTTCAGATCGGCAGACTGTTTTAATGTCAGGCTGCTTTTAAGGTCTCATGGAAAACTCAGTGAAAGTGAAATCTGCGTTTCTGAAATGACGTTTGTCTTTGAATCAAACATGTAAACTGCCTGAGTGTCTCTAATGCAGTTAAACAGATCATTTCACAGGGACCAAACTCTGTGTGTGTGTGTGTGTGTGTGTGTGTGTGTGTGTGTGTGTGTGTGTGTGTGTGTGTTTGACTACAAAAGATGAAAAATGTGAAAGTTCTGCAGAAACAAACAGAGAAAGTGACAGAAAACCTTTTTGATTCAACTGTTAATGTGAAGGTCTGCATCTGAGTTAGTACAAAACTGCTCTGTGTGTGTGTGTGTGTGTGTGTGTGTGTGTGTGTGTGTGTGTCAGCGGGTGTCAGCGTGTGTGTGTGTGTTCACAGTATAAAGGGTTAATTGTGAGCTTCACCTTCAGCATATCAAACTATGGAACTTCTTTGAATATTTCTATCGATTATCAGAATATTAGCAGATTCATATCGAAAACGATCAGAACGATTAGTCGATCAGCAGAAATTGAATCAGCAGCTAATTTGAACGTCGATGAATCGTTGAAATGATTTTTTTCGTCAAACGTGATGAGTTGCTGCTTTTGTTCGGCTTCATAAATAAAACAGTTCTTTTTACCTGTGGGAACTTTTAAAGGCCATTTTTCTGTCTTTTCTAATATTTTACAGATTAAAAAGGTCGAGAAACTAACTGACAGATTCCTAGATAATGAGAATAATTAGTTCTAAGTGATTAATCAGCTGATCATTTGAGCTCGTTGTCCTTCAGTCACATGAAAACCACAACACGAACATGAGTTTACTGATTCAGATCGTTTTGTGTGAATTTGTGGTTAAAACGTGCTGAATTTGAACAGAGTTCACTGAATGAGGACTGAGACTGAATCAGTGATGTTGTGCTGAGTGAACTTTGACCTCCAGTCAGTGATCAGCAGGTAAACAAGCAGCAGGAAAAATCAATGAGTTCATATAAAGGAGTCGTCTCCAGCTGAAAGAGGAGACTTTTTAAACGCCACCTTTGCTCTCGTGTTTTCAGACTCTTTGATGTCCTGACGGTGAACAGTGGAGAGCGCACGGCGCCACACTGTGGCCACTTCTGAAGCTCCGTCTGTCCAACATTTCTTCTTTGATTTCTGTTGTCCAAGTTCAACCCGCGCCTGTTCTTTGACACGACTGACCAATCAGTGCAGAGAGCAGACGTGATGTCAGAGAGTTGCTTTCAGAGCAGATAACAGATCTGTTTGATGAAGGTTTAAACATCAAATTAAAGTGTTATCGTAAGTTAGACTTTGTGCCAGAGTTTACAGCTTTGGACATCTGCTGTCAGAACGTTACAGGAACTGCTGGATGTGACGTCCTGCCAGACGCTGAGGGTTCAGATTCTGTTAGTTTGACACAGATTGACACCTTTTACAGTGTGAAGCCTCTGTTAGCGCCCCCTAGAGGCTGCAGGGATCACTACTGACAGAATCTGGACACAAAACATCCTGATTTATCTGTAGGAGAAAAGCTAGTTTGTTCTGAGGGACAGGAACCATCGTGGGGTTCTTTAGGACAATTTAGTTTGTATTTGCTGAGATATTTTGTTGTGATCTAAGGTCGTGGGTGGATTGTAGTCCTCACGCTCCACCTCCAGTGTTTGAAGACAGATTCATCTTTTCTTCAGGCTACATGCTAAATGTCCCTCTTATTCTCCAGACTTCCTGTGCGACACTCTGATCAGCCATGGATATTTCCGACCCGCAGACGCTTGGCTTCATGGTCTTTGGAGGCTTCATGATCATCTCAGCAGTGGGCATCGCTCTCGTGTCCACGCTGTCCATGAAGGAGACGTCCTACGAAGAGGCGCTGGCTAAACAACGCCACCAACTCATCCAACCACACACCCAGAAGACAGAGAAGAAGAAGAAGGACAAGACCCTGGAGAAGAAGAACAAAGCCAAGAAGAAGGAGGACCGGCTCGATGAGAAGCTCTTAGAACCGTGTTGTGAAGGCGGCGAGGAACCTGAGGTGGTGACCTGCACTGAACCAGAATGTGATCCAGAACCTGCCGCTGAGCCTGATGCTGTTCATGAATCCAAGCCAATGCCAGAACCAGAACCAGGACCCACTGTGGTTATCGCCACAACCACCAGGCCTGCTTCAGCTCCCTCAACAAAGGAGAAGAAGAAGACAAAGTCAGCCAAGGTGGAGCCAGCGGCTGTGACGGCAACCGTTGCTAAGGAAGCTATGGTCATGGCCATGGTGCCGGTGGTTGATGTTTCTCCAGTGAGCGTTGTCCCTAAAGTCACCAAAGAACCGTCTGCTGCCAAACCTGAAGAACCCAAAGAGACCTTGAGCAAGAAGAAGAAGCCTAAGAACAAACCTGATCCAGGTGGGTAAACTATGAACGGGGGTCTCTACTGTTGTTACAGTCAAATGTCAAATATTGAAATGTGTCTGAACCTCAGAGGTACGAGAGTGCTTCTGTTCTACGGTAAACTGATGTTTACATTATCGATTACAGTTTGATTGAACATGAGGACTTTGAAGGTTGAGTTTTGTCCTGTTGTTTCTTTAGTGGTTGGTTCTGCCGACTCCTCCCTTCTGCTGCCATATGGGGAACTGCTGTCCGCCGTGTCCAACATGACGCTCAGTGGCAGCGAGATGCACAAACTCATGGAGGTCCTGAACCAGAAGGCCGGTGTCCGCCAAGACTCCTGGCAACTGGTAGATAAACACACTCACAACAGCAGCTTCCAGCTATCAAGTGGTGAAGCTGTTCGGACACCAGATAACGTTAAATACTAGTACAGTCACCTGCTAATATTAGCAGCTTGCAATGTTTTTGTTAGCAGGTAGCAAATAGACAGCAGACACAGACAGAAGACCGTTTCATATTTCCTGCTGGTTTACCACCTGTGGTGGCAGCAGGCAAGTACTGCTTCAGTAACAGACAGTAGTTTATGGCAGCAGGTGACACATTCACCACGTACTGTTGGTATCCTTAAGATTTCAGTTCTGGTTGCTTTGGCGACGCCTGTGGTAACTGGTGGTAACACCAAGTGTGGTTTAATACTACAAGTCCCAGAATTCTGGAGGGAACAAATTAAACTATTGTCATAACGAAGTCAGGCCCTGATTGACCTTCTCCCATCATTCTGTGAGCATCTGTGATTTAATACTGCAGGACACAGTGACCCTGGAAGGAGTTTGTTACCTGGAGGAGAAGTTGGAGGTGTGCAGCCTGCACCTATCAGCTCACCACGGCTGCAGCTTCATGTTACATCACTTCCTGCAATAGTTCAAACTGATCTGGTGTCAGAAAATGGCCGTTAAACATAGCAGTCAAAGCTCACTGACAGATACAGCATACTGCACGACCAGAATAAGTCAGTGTGTGATTCCCTCACGTCAACCTAATCTAGTTTTCAAGGTAACGTGACCCAGATTATACAAAACATGCTCAGAGTTCCACAGCTAACATTCCTCTCGTGCAGCGTTAACTTAGAAGTGGATCATCATTCGTTCAGTCTGATATTTATCAGAAACGGCCAACTGTTATCGTCAGTCTGCTGGTGTGGTCACTGACTCGTCATAACTATTCCCATCACTTGTTTCCAACCCACACGAAGCTTTTAAATATATCTCATCAAATGGTAAAGCTGAGTCTTTGTATGACATCAAGGCCTCTCAGAGAGGAGATCCACTCTCTGCTCTGAAGAAGAAGCTGGAGGAGAAAGACAAACTGCTGACCACCGTGCAGGAGGATGCCGCCGCTGCCAAAAGCCGCCTCCGAGAGCTCAGTAAGGTGAGCCAGGCATCAGGCAGACCACCAGTCAAGTGTGTTCAGGTTCAAGAGTGAATAAACTGCTCTTCCATAATTAGGGCAACAACACTAAATATTCATATGCATCATGTTTGTGCACTTCTGGAGTGTTTGTTTTGCACCTGGCGTCAGAGCTCTGACTGGACTCATCATCATATAGTTCTGGGTAAATGGAGAGACTTCCACCTGACAGAAGACAGTATACAGCTCTTTGTTGTCCACATTATTCACATGCATATGTGTCTCTGCTTTCCTGCATAGCATGATAAAGTTCTTTGAAACACAGCCAGTCGATGTCCAAAAACCACCCAGCAAAGAACAGTACCAGGACACCTCTAAAGGTGCGCTGAGATGCAACGACACGACAGGAGGAAGACGTGAAGATCAGGGCAAATGCAAAGTTCTAGACAGAGAAGAATGAATGAGACATTTCCTCAAATAAGTATCTGAAACAAGGCCAGGGACTTCGTCAGCCAGATTTCACGGGATTCTAGACAAAGATCTGTGAATTGGCATCAGAAATAGGTGCGCTTACACCCACCAATGTACAGTAGTACAAATAAATTCTGTGGAATCGGTTGATTGTGTAGAATATTAACATGTTAGCTTCAGACCTTCAGTTCCTCGTCACATTTGGGCTTGCTGTTTTTCCTTCATCAGGAGCTCGGTTCAGAGAAATCCAAGATGGCATCTTCGGAGGCCCGTTTGAAAGCGGAGCTGAGTGCTCGGGTTCAGGAGGTCAGAGGCCAGCAGACCAAAATGCAGATTGCTGACCAAGAGCACTTGAAACATACCCAGCAGCTGAACCAGAAGGTATTTGATTGTTTAACAGGTTTTAGTGGCATATCAAGTCTGTCAGGTCTCTGAATTCTGATCATTTAAATGACATCAATTAGTAGTGAATTTAAGCTTACGTCTCAGGCCTCTGTTCTGGCTAGCTACTTGTTAGATGGTACAGATAAGCAGTGTTTGTAGCATGTTTAGCTAACTTGCTGTTAAACTGGAACAGATCAGGAGTCTGCAGGAACAGCTGGAGAATGGCCCCAATGCTCAGCTGGCCCGACTGCAGCAGGAGAACTCCATCCTGCGAGATGCCCTGAACCAGGCAACCAGCCAGGCTGAGAGCAGGTAACGCACAGACGTCAGGTTAGGTTGGTAATTTGGTGAAGTAACCATGAGCTGAAGCGGCCATGCTAGAGTCTATCCAACGAGTTCTCCGAAGATCACCCTCTAACTTTACCCTGCTGATTTGCCTCAATCATGCCACATCGTATGAGTTTCACGTAAACGGCGTTCACATTAGCATCTCTGACTTTTCTGAAAGCTCTGATGACTCTGATAATGCCTCACCTCAGTCCATCGGTCAGTGTTCAAAGGTTCAGCTGTCATCAGGAATCTGTGGGGGAATCATGGGAATCTTTCTCATTCGTTCACTACGACCTGAAGGTGTTGTCAGCTGCACACCAACAGAGCCTGAAGCTCTCTGATTGGATTGTTCTTATAGCGGCGCTCCGTGTGTTGAAATGATGTCACAGTTACATGACCATGTCTATGGGACAAATGAAGAGGACTGTCCACCAGCTTCCTTCCACCAGCCGGTCTAACCCTAACCCTCCCTGCAGGCAGAATGCGGAGCTGGCCCGTCTCAGGCAGGACAGCGTCCGTCTGGGTCGGGAGTTGACGGAGCGTACCGACGCTCTGCGGTCCGATGAGGAGCGCAGGAAGAGCCTGGAGGCCAAGATGGCCGCTGCCGAGCAAAAACTGGCTCAAGCCCAGGTCAGAAATAGAGAACTTATTCTAAAATGTCACATGTCCATTTTGGGGAGAGAAAAACTCTTCAACTGGATTTGCAGATTGTTCCATCTTTCAAATAGTGATTTCTTTCTCCAGAAGTTCTACATTTAAACAGGCAGTATGACAGTGAAGCTGCTGTTAGCAGGACGTGACCCATGTTTTCTGTGTGTGCAGCTGGTCCATGCAGACACTGAGCGCGCTCTGCAGCAGCAACTGGACCAAGTGTGTTCGGAGCTGAAAGCATCACAGCAGGAAGCCGCTGCTGTTCACGGTCAGTGTTTCTGTTAGCATGTAGCTAACTCAGCCCCTTGGTTTCAGTACTGCAAACCAGATCTGCAGAAATGTAAGAACCGTGTGGAAGTTTGAGATGCAACGGTTTTTACTGTGAGCTGTATGAGTTCTGTTTGTGCCACAGTCTATTAGTTCATTTTTACCATCACTGCCAATTTAGGCTAAACAAAGCTGCGAGAGCGTATCTGACGTCAACCTGTAGTCCAGGAACCATCACAGGAACTCAAACTTTCCTTCTTCCAACTCATCCAAATGGACTAGAAACCCACTAACCTCATGAGCAACAGTAAATTATGTGAGTCCACATGTTTTTCTGCTGTTTGTCCCTCAGAGCTGAAGGGGGCGCTGGCATCCAGAGAGGCTGAGCTGCAGGTTCTCAAATCCCAGCTGGAGAACCAGGCTGCAGTCCAGGTAGCAGCCTGAATGCTCACCTTCATCATGTGATATATGTCTCGATGAACCTGTTTACAATGATATATTTACATATATACGCACACATGCACACCTTCATTGTACACACTGAATTGAACCCAAATGCAGACAGTTGAGATGGCAGGTTGTTTTAGTAGTTTAATGAAGAAGAAAAAGCTTACAGTCAGGTGCTGACAGGTAACAGACAGGTGGCTGATGCAAGTCCAGGTAAACATTGAGGAAACAAAAGCACCATCAAAAAGAAAGGGTCTGCGCAGGTAAATGTAGAGAAGGCTGATTCAGGAATGAGCTCCAGGTGAGGTGTGAGTGGAGGAGGGCAGGTAACTGCAGAACTGATGAGAAGTGGGAACAGGTGTGTGGACGAATGGGGCAGACAGGCGATGAGGAATTAGATGCTGTGACGTCATCTAGAGGATTTATTTGAGGCTCCACCTGCTGGAGAATTGAATTCATTACATTCACCTTTGAAGAATGGAAAATGATATTTGAAAGGAATGCTGCCATCAGTCACTCATGGAAGGGAAATATTTCAGCCTCGAAAGTTCAACACTGGTGAAATTTAACATGTGAATTTGAGCTGTGAGCAAATAGCCGTCAGTCTTGACCTGTTTGTATCTGCAGGTGGACGGCTCACCTGAGGTGGAGCAGCTGAAGGACAGGTATTAACTTTTCATCATTTTAAGTTTTAAATGGCAGTATTGTCACGTAGAAGTCAGCGCAGATGTTGTGACGGCCTGCAGTTTGACCTCCTGTGCGACTTCCTGTCAGCGTGCGGTGCAGAGACGAGCAGGTTGTCGCTCTGGAGGCGGAGCTCACTCAGCTGAGGGAGGAGCTACAGTTGCTGACATCATCACAGTCACAGAGGTCAGAAACACAAGAAGTACAAAACAAATGTAATTTGTCCTGAAAGTCTAAATTTAAATCCTCGTCAGTGCGACGAGAAGAAGCTCAGCGACCTGCTGACCGCTGAACTTTGAGGTTTTTAAATTCACTTCAACACAGAGTTTGATCACAGCAGCATTGAGTGAACATCACAGGAACTGCAGCTCATTTCAGATCTGACACTGAGACTTAGTACAGAGTTGAAGTGATTCTTTGTTTGTGTCCTCAGAGTGAAAGGAGGTGAAGTGGAAGCAGAACCTGCTGATCAGACACAGAAAGACGTAAGTTTGAATTCAACACAACCACACGAAAACATCTTTATTTCCATGTTTTCTACATGAATCAGATGGTGAGGATGAAGACTTTTACCTGGGACCTGTTAGCTTAGCCTCAGTCTGTTAGCATGACATCATGACCTGGGACCTGTTAGCTTAGCCTCAGTCTGTTAGCATGACATCATGACCTGGGACCTGTTAGCTTTAGCCTCAGTCTGTTAGCATGACGTCATGACCTGGGACCTGTTAGCTTAGCCTCAGTCTGTTAGCATGACATCATGACCTGGGACCTGTTAGCTTTAGCCTCAGTCTGTTAGCATGATATCATGACCTGGGACCTGTTAGCTTAGCCTCAGTCTGTTAGCATGATATCATGACCTGGGACCTGTTAGCTTAGCCTCAGTCTGTTAGCATGACATCATGACCTGGGACCTGTTAGCTTAGCCTCAGTCTGTTAGCATGACATCATGACCTGGGACCTGTTAGCTTAGCCTCAGTCTGTTAGCATGACATCATGACCTGGGACCTGTTAGCTTTAGCCTCAGTCTGTTAGCATGATATCATGACCTGGGACCTTGGATGAGAGGTGAAAAATTTCAGTTTCTACAATGTTTCTAACAGCTGTTGCTTCTCCTTTGCAGGGATCAGAAAGTGAGACAGAGTCTGAGCAGCCGTTTGAAAGGTAAAAACACACACCTGGATTCCTGACTGTGGGGTTTGTAGGACACATTGTGGTGATTGGATGATTGTGTTTCAGAGAGTCAACATTTGAATTACTGCTGGGGAAAAAACCATGACACTGACAGTGAGCATTGATTAGCTTGTCACCCCCAAAAGTTCATAGTTCAGCCGTTTTACAGAGTCAGATTATCCTCCAGCTCCATCCTCTCTACCTGTGGACCCTCCATCAAACCTGTCAGCTCTCAGGCTGATCGATCCCTGGAGCCGCCAGCAACTCACTGGCGGGACCACAGGAGGAAACTCCAGAGCATCACTGAGCTCACTGAGAGGCGTCACATTGTCACTGTTGTCTTGAGTCTCAAACTGAGTATTTTTGATGCTTCCTGGATCCTGAAGAGGGCTTGTAGTTGAGGTCAGGACTCATTCAGCTGAACTGTGGGTTTGTACTGAGCTCTGACCGCCTCCTGTTGGAGGCCTGAGAGCTTTTTCTTGTTCAGCATCTCGTCATCGTTATGGATTTGACATGTTTTTAACAGTCTGCTCACACGGACGTGTAAAAATATCCTTAATGTTTTGAAGAAATGAAAATATGAAACAATAAGAAGTTAATTAGGCCTAACGTCCGGCCCCCAGTGTCTGTTCAGAAACTTTCAGGCTCTTGGACAGATGCAGTTTGAGGACTGCTGTCATCTCGTGTCCTGAACTGGAACGTCTTCGACTCTGAAATAAAGTTTCTGTTGGTTAAAAACCAGATGTGGAGCTTTGAGCGATCAGTCTGAGAAGCTCTGCTGACATGTTGTTTGTCGCTCTGTCAGTCTGGAGGAAGACTCTCAGCTGCTGCGTCTGGAGGAAGAACTACAGCAGCTCAGAGAGGAGCTGCAACAGGCCCGTTACAACGGCAACGTGAGTCCACGTCCAACACGTCCAACATGTCCAACACGTCATACGTCTTCATATGTCATATGTTTGATAGCTCCGCACACGTTACACTTTGAATATATGTTCACTGACACTCATTAAAATGGGTCAACAGACACCAGAAGATGAAAAAGAAGACGCCAGTTTTCTTTTCTCTTGGATCGAGTCGATCTGTCCAGACTTCACGTTTGTCTCAGTTTTCTTCTGGTCTCTGAGCGATTCTCCTTTTTTTCAGTGTTTCTTAATGATTTAGGAATTAAATTCAGGTCCTTTAGGTTCCTGTTTGAAACCTGAACCCCCGTCGGCTCCGCAAAGACCCGGACGACGTCTGACTCTTCCTCCATCTTATTGTGTTGTCAGGAGATGCAGGAGAAAATGGCGGCTTCAGCGGCGGCGTGTTCGACCGCAGAGCGCCTGAGTGAGCAGAGAGAGGCGGAGCTTCAAGCAGCGCTGGTCAGTGACAGCCAATCAGATACAAATCAAATAATCAGAGTCGGTCAGGACGTCAGATCAGCCGGAGACAGTTTGTCTCAGAGCACACTGTAAAAAATGTTCATGTTTATGTCGGTGCGTCTTTGTGTGTTGAGGCTGACGCACAGGCTGCGATCGCTGCCCTGCGTTCGGACTTCCAGGCGTCACTGCAGGTTCTGTTTCCTGGCGTGTCCGTGGAGGCGGAGCAGGTCGGTCAGCTGACTCCTCTGTTTGTCTGTTTGAGTGAAATTTGTCCACAAACTGAAGAACGAGGCTTTAAACTTCTGTCAATCAGTGAATTCAGCTGGTCCGTCAGCAGCTTCCCTGTTTCCTCTGCAGAACAACTGGCTGGAATGTTTGACTCGGGCGGTTCAGGAGAGCCGAGGCGAAGCAGAGACGTCTCGCTCTGAGGTAAAAACATCCAACATGTCCTCCTCAAACACACCTGTTCTGATCTGAAGCTCTCAGACACTCAACACGACCAAATGACAGCAGCTCAGGAACAGGATCTCAGATTTTTTCCTAAAATTAGAAACTTCTTTATGACTAAAGTTTTTCAGGAACTGATGAAGAAACTCAAAACATGTTTGGGACATTTTATCAGAGTTTTGACATTTTTCTAGAGTAAATGTTTTAATGAACTTTCACCACACGGAGGACATTTGAGGCGAAGCGCCTCCTCCTACCTGGACAGGTGACTGAGGAGGAGCTGCTGTAACGTGCAGACAGACGAAGAGTTCAGTGTAAAAGAATCTGAAGAAAATCATTTTGATGTTTAAATAATCAGATTTTGTCATTGATAAAGCGACTTCCATCATGACAATTGTGTTGATGTTTGTCTCGTCTTTGTTGTTTTTGTTGCTCAGCTGCAGTCGAGGCTGAACGAAGCGGAGAAGAAGCGAGCTGAGCTGCAGGCAGAGTTTGAGCGGAGCACCAAGCTGCTGCAGGAAACGGTGAAAACATCCTGAAGCACTTTGTTAATGAACCTGCAGCCTGTCCACCTGCTGACAAACGTCCGCCGTGTTTGTCTGCGTGTTCTTGTGATGATTCTTCGACAACGACCGAAAGTGACGTTGTTGTCTGTCCGGCAGGAGGAGGAGCTTCAGGCTCTGCAGCGCCGCTCTGAAGAAGAAGAAAACGTCTGGAAGAAGAAACTGAGTGAAGCTGAGGAGCAGAAACAAACCGTGAGCGATCACAGATCTCCTGTTTCTAATGTGACGCTTTCATCATGGCTGGTGCCTCAGAAACTCATTCAAAGCTGAGGTCACACGTTCCAGGTGTTCAGCCAGGTGTTCAGCCGGGTGTTCAGCCGGGTGCTCAGCCGGGTGTTCAGCCGGGTGTTCAGCCAGGTGTTCAGCCAGGTGTTCAGCCAGGTTCTTGAGATGACGGTTTCAGATTTTGTGGCTCCAGTGATTCAGTGTTTCTTCAGCAGCAAATGAATTGCAGCCTCTCAACCTGTGTGGTCGTATCAGATGGAGTTTCTGAGCCGTCATCGTGTTATTCAGCGTGCGATTGGTGCTGTCTGCAGGTCTTGGATCAGCTGAAGCTGCTGGAGGACGAAGTTCAGTCCCAGAAGACGGAGAACACTCAGCAGGTTTGTCCCCTCAGACTCTGGTTGCTGTTTTTTGAACGTTGTATTTTGGGTGTTAATGTTGAGCTGGTGTCTCAGCTGAAGGAGCAGCTGATGCTGTTGGAGGCTCAGTTGGAGAAACAGCTGGAGGAGGCGAGCTTCACTCAGAGCTGCAGCGAGGAGCTCGCTCAGGTCTGAACCACACACACACACGACACACACGATTTATCAGACTGACCCCGAGGACAAGAGACACGTCCATCTCAGAGTCTGAATGCAGAGGATGAACAGGACAACCTGAAACCTTCTGTCTTTAGTGAAGTCTGTCAGAGTCCACAGTGGCCTGATTTTCATGCCTGTGTGTGTGTGTGTGTGTGTGTGTGTGTGTGTGTGTCAGGTACAGGCTCAGGTGCAGCAGATGTCCGTCAGGCTGCAGTCGGAGCAGCAGCAGCGGCAGCAGCTGGACAGACAGCTGCAGGAGGTCAGAGACACATCAGTCACCTGTTTAATGTCAAACTGTCTGCTTTTATTCTGGAGGATTCCAAACTGTTTCCTTTGATGCTGGTTTCTCAGGCTCGGCAGGAAGTGTTGGAGCTGCGGCAGAAGATGGAGGCTGATCTGAGATCTGCTGCTGTGCCCAAGGTTTCTGTCTTGATGTCTAAATTCACATTTTAAAGGTTCAACCTGTCCAAAGAGAACACTGACACCAGAGAGAGGAAGCACTCACTGCCTGACCCGCCACAATTAAAGTTCTGAGAGATGGTTCTTTCATAATCAAAGTCTCTCTCTCTCACACACACACACACACACACACACACGTTCATCTTAAATTGATTAACAGATCAATAAAAACAACTCTTTTTCTCTGACCTCACAGTTTGACCTAAAGATGTTTCTCGTGTTGTTTCTGCAGGAGGTGACAGTGGAGGTGAAGGAGGAGACGTCGGTGTGAAGCGTCTCCTCCTCTGTTGTCATGGAGACACTGAGTGGTGGTGCAGCAGAAGTCAGACTGAACGTGGACCAAAGTGTTTCTGCTGCTGCTCGCTGCGAATAAACCGGAACGTCCAACTCACCTGTTGTCTTTCATTCATGTTTCAAACACAGCAGGAAACTGATGCTGTGGAGACGCCTGTCCTCTGCGGACACATGATGGCATTCTGAACTCACACCTGTTCACGTCTGCGCACAAAGTGTCTCCATGAGCAGCCTGCTGACTGAGCCGTTTGCCGTTAGCTGCTCTTGTTAGCCGTTAGCTGCTCCTGTTAGCAGTTGGCGGCTCCTATTAGCAGTTAGATGTTAACTGCCCCTGTTAGCAGTTAGTGACTCCTAAGAGCTGTTAGCTGTTAGCTGTTAGCAGTGTATTCATTGATGAACAGCCTGGATCACTGATACTGAAGAAAACTCCTCAGTCCTGCAGTCTTCTTCTCTGGTTTCTCAGTGGATTTCTGGAGGTTTGTTCTGGACCATCAGAGATAATGATCTCAACAGGAAGTGACGTCACTGAATCAGATTGTGTGTTTCACGTCTTTGTGTTCACATCTGACTGATTCAGCATCTTTGCCTCCTCTTCAGTATTACAATATTTAACAAATTTTCACCACAAACTAAAAGTGACCTGAAGGGAACCTGGAGCCTTCAGAGCTCGGGGAGGTCTGGAGGTCTTGGGGGTCAGTTGTTTGCTTGGACTTCATGTGCATCCACAAACTCAACAAATTGACAGATGAAAGCCAATTTTATTGATCAAGTAACATAAATAGGACAAATGTTTCACTGTACATACAACCTGGAAACCGAAGTAAAAATAAATAGTGTCACAGCAATAAATTAAAAGCATGAAATGGACCAATAGGCTGTTAGCTTGGAGTCAGTGAGATGAGACGCTGAGTCGTGTTCGTCTGCGAGGACGACAGTGCAGTTCAATGACTATTTACACGTTATTTTACACGTTTTCATTTCAGTAGCCGACGTTTCGTTTCACACTCATCTGTCTTCAGTTCACATTCGTCTTTTTACAACTTTAATAAGTTCAGCGACAATTTAAAAAACTAAGAAAAGCAAAAAGTAGCGTCTGATTATTAAAAACCTTTAGTTACATGTTACAACAGCATCGTCACAGCTATCAACGTTTCTTAAATACATGTTCAGTATCAAATACTTCAGTCAGCAGGTTACAAAAATATCACAGACTCTGTTTTCTCAATGAGCGTCTTCAGTTCCTACAACACCAGATGTCTGTGAATGCAGCAGCTCTCAGCCTTCAGTTCAGCTCTTCAGTCCAAAAACCAGAACAAGTCGACCTTTGACCCCGTGTGATGATGTTTGAACCCTTTCAGCCTCCAGACGTCTGGTTGCATAAACTGCCGTGTCCAGTAAAACTTTGGGACCCTGAATGCAACAAACTGCAGGACTGAGACTTGTGTTCGTCAAACAAACCAACCAAGAGCCCGTTGAGAACCTCTGAAGGTTTCTGAAACTGCAGTTTAATAAATCTCACTACAAGCTCCACTCAGTCAGCGTGATAGCTCATCTGCTGATGAAGATCATGCGATACGACCAAAAGCTCCAGAACAGCCGCTGCGTGGACCCTGTGATGAAGATGGTCAGAGGACTCTGAATCTTCCTCTCTGATGCTGAAGCAGTCAGAAACTGACGTCTGTTTTGTGTAAAGGAAGTGAACAAGTGAAGAATTTCTGCTTCCTGCGTCGCCTGCTAGCTACCTCACTAAAAATGGGGACAGGAAAACAGCACCAAGCGCGGCTGAGATGTTTGCAGCTGTGCAGCTCGTTACGACTTCACCGACATGAGAAACAGCCTGAAGCTCCAGAGGAAACTCTGCTCATTTCATCCAAACACCTGCAGGAATCTCACTGATCTGCAGGTAACGATGTGAGTCTTTAACCTCATCATCAAACCAGCTGCTATGTGAACACGGACAGTCAGAAAATCACCTGGAAACACTGCGAAGCTTCTACTGAAGGTCGAGTCAAACAAAGCAGTTCGTCAGTCAGGCCTGAATTCTGTCCAACCAGGTTTAAACGAAGTGAGCTTCTGTTTGTGATGAAGAATGAACACAAAGTCCTTCAGCTCCATCAGAGAGCTGCTCTAAAAACACACAGCATCACATCCATGAGGCCAAAAACCCGTTCAGGTGTTCACACGACTGAAGAGCAGAACTGAAACGTCACATTTCAGGTTCTTTTCTGGTTTTAGAAACTCACTGCGAAGCCACGAGTCTTTGTGCTTCCTCGTCTTACGAGCTTAACAGAACATGTGGCTCATCTGATCTCAGGTAAAACCAACGTAGGCCTGAACTGAAAGTGGCAACACTGAACAAAACGGTCTCAAATGAAAGGTCCACTTACAAGCTGTTCAAACTCTACAACGTGGATCAGGATTCACTGATCAGGTTCAGTCCGTTTCAGCGCAGGCTGGTTTCCTTCAGTCTGGAGACCAAGTGGCGGTTCAGTCCTCATTGTCGGGTAACAGGCCACATGCACTCTGGGCTCCTCTGAGAGTTCATCCAGACCGTCGGGTTCTGCTGAGCCGGACCTCCGGTCTCAGATTCAGACCTCAGAACCAGATCCTACGAGCTCTCCTTCAGTTTCATCTTTCGTGTGCATACGATCAGCTGACAGCAGACGCTTCGCTGGAGGTGAAGAGGAAACCGAACTCCACAAACATCATGAGGACACAGACGCTGCAGGTTCTCCAGCAGGAAGCCACTGCAGCCAATGAGGCGGTGGCTTCAGCTTTCATAGTCCAGCTCTGTGTCCACACACACACACACACACACACACACACAGACACACACACACACACTCTGCAGAACATGATGAAAACTAAAGCAACAAAAACGGATGTAAACATGATTTTAGGAACACAAACACCTGAGACTGTTTTGTCGTCATGTCGCTGCACCGAAACGTTTGTTATCACCTCAAACTGCTGACTCGCCTCCTGATGACGCCGCTGCCGGTCGGCTCGCTGTCATGTGACACGCGTATAGACAGGCGAACAGCTGGAGGTCGTTTACAATGAAGGTGGAAGTTGCCAGAATTTCCTCCCCAAAACCCTCCAATCAGAAGACAGAAGCCCCAGCTGCACACGTCATCAGACACCACGAGGATCATGGGAAAGTGAACCTCCGCTCAGCGCTGCAGCTGAAGCCTGACTGTCAGGTGACATCAGAGAGCGACATCAAGGTGTGGTCACATGATAATTCAGTATTCTGCTCCGTGTCACAAGACAAACAACTGGTCCTGGTCTGCTGTCCACAGGGACAGAACTCCAGGACATGTTTAGCCTAGCTTAGCACAAAGGCTGGAAGCAGGGGGAAACGCTAGCCTAGCTCCATCAAAACAGAGAAAAAAGTGACCTTCCAAGAAAAACTGAAATTCATCTCTGTTTGAAATATCAGCTTCTAGAGTCTTTGTGACGTAGTGAACTCTCATCGGTGCTTACGGCAAACTACAGCAGCTGCTGAGCTAACGTCTAACATACTAGCTATCCAGAAACACGCATGCTAAGCTCCTCTCTGTACTGGTCCATTTACTCTCTCCTGGCATTTCCTCCCAAGGATTGAGTCATTTCAAAAAAAGTTACTGAAGCGCTAGTTAGCAAGTTAGCTTGTCTCCAACATGGCAGTAAGTCCCTGCAGTGTATGAAAAGCTGCATCAGTACGACGTCCTGACTGACAGCTTCAGGAAAACTGAAGGTGACACACAGCTAATAAGCTATGCTAGCTTCCTCTAGTTTGGCCTCATTCATGTCAAGATGGTTTGTTCGGGTCAACTGGATGAATTCACATGTCAAAGTTTAACTCAACACCAAAGATTTGAATGGATTTATTTCACCGCCCCCAAACGAGCTGTCACTTCATTTAACTACAATGATTTGATGCTAAATTTTGCCTTTACAATTGCTTGCTCTTTAGTTAACTGTTTAGCTATCTTGTGGGCTAACAAGCTGCTCACCGACCCATCCAAGAGCCAACTTGGCTTTGTTGGCTGAAGCTGGGGGTCGAGATCTTGAGACTAGCTCTACGCCTGCTGGACCTAGAAGCTAATTTCAGTCTTAATCTCAGACTGCAGAGACAAAAACAGACGCTGACAAGAAGTAAATCACACAGACGAGTTGTTAGCAGGTGGATTTCTCCTTGGAGCTAAGCTAACTGCGGGAAACAGTGCTCACTCAGGAAATGTCACAGTTTTCATTTTTCCTTTGAGCAACTAAAGTCAAGTTCAGCATGATGTCCTGAATATTACTTTCAGAGAGTAAGCTATCTCAGAGTTAGCTTCTAGCAGTTAGCCCCTGGCTCTAGCCAAAAAAACCACAGATGACTACAGGACGTAAAATGCCAAGAAAATCCGACATGTAAACCAGGCTGACGACTGAATGCTCCCCTGCTTCCAATCTATGCACTAAGCTGGGCTAAACACACCCAGGGCGTCTCTCTGTGGTGAATCCATCTGATCTCAGCTGGATTAATAGAATGTGACCATTTAGGTTTCAACCGCAGCAGTAATGCAGTAAGAACTGAGTGCTGAGGTTTGTGGAGGATGAAAGTCAAACGTGATTTGTCTTCTTACCAAAGCAAATGAAAACATGAACTAATTAATCCTACCGCAGACGGAGAACCAGTCAGAGAAGCACCGGAACTCGTCAGCCAGATGTTGCTCTTTTTGGGTACATGGTGATGTTGATGAACACGTCATGATGCAGACTGGTGTACAATAAGCTACTGAACACACACACAGACGGTGCACACTTCAAAACACACACAAACAGAAAACATTTTCCCTTGAGAGTCCTGACAACCTCAGGCATCGAGGGCAGACAGTCTGGACGAGAGCGCCGCTCTTCTGCGTCTACCGGGCTCAAACTACAAGACTACTGCTGCTGCTGGAAGAGTCGGAGCGTCTCCGTAAAGTTCTCCCCGCGAATGAAAAGAGTTCTGATTGCTAAACCTACACAGAAACAAACATCCCCTTCCCTTTGTCAGGTATTCATGATTTAAGGTAGTTCAGGTGAAATCAAAAGCAGAAAAGAAAGCAGTCTGGTGTCGAGTGCAGTGGTTCACCGGTCAAGGAGCCGTCCAGCCCAAAACGCTCACCTGGCAGGTCGGAGGATGTGCTGCTGAGAGCGCGGTGGAAATCCATCGAATGCATCGGCCACTGCAGTCCTTCATTGGATGGCATCAGTCGAAGGTGGCAACATCAAAAATCCAGACAGCTCTTTGAAGAACATGCAGCAAAAGCAGCTCAAAACCCCCGAAACTCCCAGGTGATGTGTGACCATGAGCCAGTTTCCACAGAAAGAAAGAGGAAAACGGCAAACAAAGAAGGGACAGTGCGATGTGTCTGCGTAAGCAAGGCTTCTACCACTAAGAGAGCTGGCGGTTGGCGACTTATTTAGCACTCCGGCATCGGAGGACGGCGGCAACGGCTGGAGGAGTGCACCAGGCCGAGGAAAAAGACAGCGTCAGCATCAGCTTTGACCCCTCGACAGGTCGAGTCCCGGCGACCCGCGATGGGATCGGGAGTCAAGACACGAGTGCAAACGAATGAAATCCAGCCCAGGCACGAATTTTTAAACCCCGCCTCCCGCCCCGAGAAAAAACAAAAGGAAAAACTTTTGGCTTTGTGGTTATGTACAGTGACTTCCTGCGGAGACAGTCTGATGTCCATCAAGTTTCCACAGGCGTGTTGGACTGGGTGTTGGCGACCTGGCGCCGGCGTCAAAGGTCAGGGTCAAGTCTTCGAGCTGGGAGGGGGTGGAGCTAACCGTCTCTGTATGTGCGTTTGTATGTGTAGTGATTCTCCAGTCAGCTTTATGTTGCAACTGTTGTGTATGGGTATTGAACCTCAACTAGCTCCGCCCCCTCCCTCTAGCTCCACCCCCAGCTACTGGTGGACCTCGTTGGCGATCAGACTGTCCTCCCCTGACTGAAAATCCGCCTCGTTGATACTGTTCCCTCCGTTCAGCATCTCCTCGTCCTGGGACGACCCTCGGTCCTCCTCGCCGCTGCCGCCGCCCGGCTCGTCCGAGTTTGGGTCCTGGAGCACCTGGGCGATGTACATCTGCTGCTGCTGCTGCTGCTGCTGCTGGACCACACAAAACCACAACAAACAGGTGAACCAGAAGGACGAGACAAATCCTGACTGAGTGAGGATGCCGCAGAAGGTTCTGTGACGTTCAGACTCATCAGAACTTGTTCTGGTTGGTTTATTCAACGACGAAACTAGTTGGAATAATTTCTGCAGTTTCAGATTCGATTTCAATAAAGTTATTGTTCAACTGATTGTGTTTAGACAACATTTATCAAGTGAAAGCAAAGGACCTAAGCTTAAAAATCTATGGAGCCTAAAGAAAAAGGCCCAAAAGATTGGACTGATCTATTTTTTACCTTCCATGAACACGAACCCGCCGTGAACTAATTGAGCTGCTGACACATGAAGAACAAACTGTACTACAGTGGTTCAAAGGTGATGAAGTCAGACAGACTCACCTGAGATTTGGTGGTGGGGGAGGACGAGGTACGAGCTGGACGTCCGTTCTCGACGGCGTCCACGTCGGTCTCCTTGGTGTCAATCTGAGGCAGAGTGAGACGGTTTAGCAAGCAGCAACATTAGCGTTTCGGACTCGTCTACCTTTGATGGAAAGTTGCTGTACCTTGTAGTTGTGAGCGCTGAGGTACTTGAAGTGTCCGAAGCAGACGTGAGACAGACAGACCACGATGGTGACGATCAGCACCACCAGAGTGAACATGGAGGTCGGCGTTTCAAAACCTGACAGTACATTAGCGGTTAGCACTAGCTAGCATGCCACACATGTGGGAACCATCCAGTCTTTCACAAACAAACTGACAGATTCAACATCAGCTTTTTGTATTTTTTCATTTTCCCTTGAGGAACAAATTCAGGTCAGTTCAATATTTATTTGTGCAGTAGCTCATCAAAACTACTAAACAGGTCACGAACTTGATAAAGAGCGGACAGGTGTGTTACCACCAGCTCCAGGTGTCTGACGATTCAGATGATTTGTTCTGCGTAAGCTTGTCTGAGCTGAGACTCGACTGACTTCTATACTGACCTGAGACTGATCGGAGTCGTCTCGACCGACTTGATCTGGACTCGTGTCAGCTGATCTAAGGTCTGACTTGGACTTGTCTCGACAGACTTGACTTGGAATTGATAGTGATCTTGATCGGGGGAGAACAGGTGGTCTGTCCAGCAGGGGACAGGGCTTACCTGTGCGAACAGTGGAGAAGAAGAGCAGCCAGAAGAGGCAGAGGATGGGCGCGGCCACCACCTGGGTGACGGCTCCCGAGTGGATCTTCTTGTCCAGTTTGGAGGGCAGGTAGGCGTAGTACATGTTGTATCGGTCCACCAGGTGTTTCAGCAGCATGTACATCAGGCCTGCAAGTGGACAGGTGAGTCAGGAAGTCACACAGTGAATTTACTGATTTGATCCGACTTAAAACTGGACTTGGACTTGATCCATGACTTGAGACTTAATTTGGATTCGTCTCAACTGACTTTCTTCACACTTCAGCCGGACTTAGACTCAGACGCAGCGTCTCAATGGACTTGATTTGAAATCATTACTTCCGACCTGATTTTGACTTCTCTCTCAGCGCTTAACTGACTGATTTGAGACCTGCTGCTGTGGTCTTAGAAGGAGCTTTGGGTGGTGCTAATATTATTTTATTTTTAAGGCTAATTTTCGAGGTCAGCCTCAGCAGGTGGAGCACATGGTCGACCCGGCGAGTTACTGAGGCGACCGCAGGTCAACGAGTACGGGTGCTGTATAGTTCAAATGCTGTTGTACTGATGCTGTATTGAAGTACTGGAGCACTATTATAAATACGCAGTAGGAGGGCAGCAGGAGACTGACCAAAGGGGACGATGATGGGGCAGGTGATGCTGTAGGCCATCACCACCGTGAAGACGTTCATCATCCAGGCGTACGCTGCTCCAAACTGAAACTCATAGGCCTGGTGCTGCAGGGACCAAAGACAAAGACTTATATAGGACACGGCAGAACCGAACTGTCCCATGGAGGGACAACTCTGCAGGGGTCCACATGGAGACAATAATAGACAGTGCAACAGTGTCCATCAGGACATGAGGTTGAGTCTTGACAGATCATTACAAACAGATGCTGGTGTGCGTCCGTCCTCTTGGACAGAGTCTGTCCTCACCCTCTTGACGTTGCGGCGGTCAGCAGCAGAGCGGGCCAGGCAGAGCCGGATCATGTACATGAGCAGACCGGGGATCCTCAGCAGGTCCATGGCGTTCCCGATGAACGCAGAGGCGATGACGTAGTTGACAAAGAACGCTCCATTATCCGGCAGGAAGACGCACCTGAAGGGGACGCAGCAACACCGTTAAAGCAGAACGTCTTACTGCGGACTGATCAATCAAACTTCATCAATACTCTCCTGAGGTGTGCAGACAAACTGAGCTGCTTCAAAATAACTGCACGAACAAAAGTCCAGATCGTTTCATCACCATCACTGACGGAAGTCCACGACTGCTAAAATTTAAATGAACTCGTTCATTTAAAATGTACGTCTCAAGTTTGGTTGGAAACACATTTTCATTTCTTAAAATTAGGTTTTAAAATAAGAAGGATTCATTTAGATTCTTCTGCAGAAAATGCATTTAGATGCAGTTGGCAGCAATTATGCATTTTTTAGAGTTTTGATCGTTAACTTCAACCTTAAAACAAAACATTTATTTTAACATTTTGTTAAAATCTTCCATTAGAAGACCATGACAGTGCTTTTACAGTGAGCAGCATTATACATAAACATCAAAGTACTTACTCAAATCTGACTTTGGCATCAGCCAGAAACTTCTTATCAAAGAGCCAGCGGAAGAAAACGTCCAGACTGGAAAACAGAGAGACGTGTTTCAGCGAGGACAGCGGAGGTCAAAGGTCAGTCGGGGACGGATTCTAACAGCCAACGGTTTTGTTACCTGCTGAGTCCGAGAGACGGCAGCAGCAGAACCATGAAGATCAGGAAGGTGTAACATTTATGCATCGTCGTCCTGTTTTCTCCAGACCTGCAGACAAACACCTGGTCAGGTACACGGCTCCTTCTGTCTCACAGTTGTTTCCTTTCATTTCTAATCGTATTGCTTTCATGCAGTTCTCTGGAATAATTCATCTTTGGTGCTTCATGGCACAGAACAGACGTATTATCAGTAAGTAGAGGCGTCTCTTTCAGCCTTCTCTCTTGCTCGTTCAAAGTTAATGTCTGTATCAGTGTTGTTTGTGTTGGGATGTCAACACGCTGCACCGGCCCCTCGTCCGAACACAGCGCAAGCCTCCGCTACCTCCACTTCCTTTACATGAGCATCAGTGTGCGTCCTTTCTTATCCTCCTGATACTGATCACACTTCCACCGCAGGTACAAACAGGGTCACAGAGACCATCAGGGTCAAATCAGGGTCACATCAAGTACAAATTCAGGTCAAAAATGGATCAAATCCAGCCTCAAATGACTTGAAACTTGACGTGGACTTGTCTTGACTGATTGGAGACTTGGACTTGTCTCTGTGTTGTTGACACAAGACTTGGACTGAGATGACTTGGACTTGTTTTCACTCGCTTAATTTGGACCATAAAAACTGGAGACTGATTTGATTCGTCTCCAGTGACTTGATTCGCACTTGTCTTGACTGACTTGAGACTAAAGTTGGACTTGTCTCCTGACCGTTTGACATTTGACTTGGACCTCTCAGCTGACTGTGAAGTGACACACTTGAGATCAGGACTTGATTTGTCTTGACTGACTTCTGGACTTCTTGTGAATGACCTGACTTGGACTTGTTCTGACTTGGCATGTGACTTGGACTTCTCTGGACTGACTTGAGACTTGACGTGATCTTGACTTGACTGACTCCAGATCTGACTTGGACTCATTTCACCTGATTTGAGATTTAACTCGGACTTGTTTTGAGCGACTGTGGTCTGACTTGGACTTGTTTCTTGGACCACCAAAGTTTTAACAACAGATCTGTGGACTAGTATTAATGCTGCAGTATTGATGGTGTCTTTGAGTACTGATACTGTACTGTAGTACTCAGAGGAGGGGGGGCAGCAGAGGTACCTGGTCCAATGAGCCTCAAAGAAGGCAGAGTAGTAGACGATGGTGGGCAGCAGAGCAGAGAAAGCCCACAGCAGCAGAGTGGGGAAGAACTGGGTGACGATGGGATTCTGTCCAAAAGAACCAACCAACCAACCAACAAACAAACAAACAAACAAACAAACAAACAAACAAACAAACAAACCAACAAACCAACAAACAAACAAACCAACAAACAAACAAACAAACAGAGAGTCAGGAGACGAGTCGCATCAAAACACTTCAAACAATGCTCTGCTGAAGATCTGCTCGGTTTGAGTTCTTACGTTGAGATACTCGACAGGCTTGGTGACATTGAACTTGTCCATGGTGGAGATGATGATGGCGGGCGTGGTGAGGAAGAAGAGCAGGATGAAGAGGATGCAGTTGATGATGAAACATCGGATCCACCAGGAGATCCCGCCCAGTGACAGGTGTTCCCTGCGGGAAGAAACCAACATGTCAGCTGAGGGTGCCTTTGGTGGGGATTTGGTGGAGTTTTAGGGCGGAGCTTGTGGACGTACCAGCGAACGTTCTGCGGGTCGGGCGCGTACGAAACACTCCAGTTGTGAACGTGAAGAGCTTCGCTGAACTGAGAGGATCGTGGCTCCTGACGACACCGACAACCCTGAACCTGACAGGCGTTAAAGTCCTTCAAAATACTGTGAAAACAGAGGGGGTGGGGTCAGGTAAGGGGGAGTGGTCAAGGGGAGGAGGCGGGGTCAGAGAGAGGAGGAGGAGTCATTTATTCTAATAAAACCAGAAATACGACCGAAAAATCAACAAACAAAAACTAAACTGAAAGTAACCTTGGAGAGAAGTTTTACACTTTCATCAACGAATGAAAACAAAGAAACGTGAAATAACAAATGAAGTCATTATCGTTTACAGAGTGGGAGTGGCTACAGACAGGGCGGGGCCAGATAACAGGCTGTGGCTCACATGGCAGTCATGGCCTCGTTCTGGAAGGTGACGAAGGCCATGCCCAGCGGTTTGGTGTGGACCTTCTCCTTCTCCTTCCTGTACTCCTCCTTCAGCTTGGCCTCCCTCTTGGTGTAGTAGCTCACCGCCTCCTCCTGCAGGACAAACGTAAGCTGCTAAATCACCACCATCATGCTAACATGCTAGCACACGACCGAACCCAGCACATTTACTCAGGCCAGGTCCCAAAACTTCAACCAGCTTGGCTTGAAGTTCACTGAGCTCTTAGGAAATGTGTGTGTGTGTGTGTGTGTGTGTGTGTGTGTATGAGCGGAGCGTTAGCGTCACCTCCTCGCAGCCGGTGATGGCGCAGCAGCACAGGTGTCCACAGGGTTTGGGGTTGATCATGGTGGGAACGTGTTCCTTCGCCATCAGGTCAGTGAAGAACTTCTTGCTTCGCTCAGTCTTCTTCCTGTAAACACACAGGATGGACGGAGGAGAAGATTCCAGACGTTTACTGCGCTGCCAAACACCATCTGAACTGAGGCAGCAGCTAGCGCAGGGCTGGAGTGTATCCCAGCATGCACTGGGGCCTCACCTCTCGGCATTCAGCGCCATCAGTTTGGCCACGTTGTAGCAGATTCGCGCCTCGAGCACGGTGCAGTTCTCATACGCCTGCCTGAGGAACGGGGAGAACATGGTGACGTCCTGCAGACTCCAAGCTTTCTTCCACCGTCTCATTCAACACTTTCAGACTCTTTCTGTCCAGATGTTTCACACTTACTCACTTACGATTCAACCCAGAAAACTCATTTCAACGACTGGAAGATCATCAGAAAGGATTCTCTTCAAAATCAGAATTCAGTAATCAGCGTTCAGTATTTAATCTGTGATTAACAGAGGAAACGTGAACTAAATATAAAGACCGAAGGCACAAGAAGACACAGCACAGCTGGATTTACTGGAACCAGATTCAACTGAATGTCTGACGAGATGAAATTTGTGTGTCTGAACTACAAAAACATGAACCAACATCTCAGACATTCAGCTTCAAATTCAGTGTCAACGTCAAGCCAATAAACCGCAGAGCTCAACAAAGGAAGCAAGAAGCAGAAGATCAGGACCAGGTCCACGTGACCAGGAAGTGGAAGACGACCACTGAACTTACTCAAAGTGCTGTTTGATCTGAGTCTCCTCGGCGTATTTAGAGATGCCGTTAATGAATAAAGTGCGCTTCACCTGCAAGACACAAAACTGGGATTAAAACACAGTTTTTACTGTTTAATGTCAAAAACAAATTGTTATCACCTGAAAACTGAACAGACTCAGTCCCAGAGACACACAGACAGAGGAGACACAGGGTTCAGTTGACATCAGGGGGACACTTTCATTGGTGGACGAAAACTACGAATTGAAACTATAAACTATAAACTAGGTCCACTCAGCACGTCCACAGAGGCGAAGCATGGACGGCGCGTCTCCTACCAGGTCGTCCTCCTTGTAGTGCATCTTGGACGTGTGTCTCCTCATGCTGTAGACGGTCAGGAGCAGATACATGAAGGCAAACGAAGTGTGCAGCCACAGCAGATTCGTCCTGGACAAAGAAAACATTTTACCGTCACAGAAAACTCTGAAAACCAGCACTGAGACTCTGAGACTGCAGGCGAGGCCGGACTGACCGGGTCCTGGACCTGACTCTGAATGTCCACTACTGTGGACACAAGGCTAACCTTCTTCAAGCATCCTCAAACCTTCAGTTAACGGTGGATCAATCAGTACATCAGGGATCAATGATCGATCAGGACTCACCCAGACTTCAGGTTGGCGATGGTGGTGCGTCCGAAGCTGTAGGCGTTGTTTTCTGGAACAGACGGACAATCAGACGTTACCACCAGGAAACGTGACTGATGTCCTGCAGCTGTCGGCAGGTTTCCACCGAAACACCAATAATCATCAATACCAAGACCGCTACACAGCTACAGCACAGTACGTTTACTCAAGCACACGTACTGAGTACTTGAGTTTTTCCATGTTCTGTTACTGTGTAATTCTACTCTGAACTTTTCACTCCATCACTGATGAAAACACAACATGAATTAACCAATAAACGATCACAGATCAATACTGATTAAAATAAAATAAAACTTTATTGATCCCTGCTGAGACGCTCACAAACACACAGCAGGATACAAAGTATCAAATCAGCTGCAACATGAAAGAGATGAACACATGAATTCATCAATAATCAGAGTGGAGGAATATAATACTACAATCCTGTGAAACAGGCCGTTCTACACGACAAAGTACTCTTACTTCTAGTCTTTTATGTATATTTTGATACTAATACTTCTGTACTTTTACTCCGTAAAATCTCTGGACTTAAGTAAAAGTACTTCTTCTACCACACAGCGACCCACAGACCATCAGCCCCACAGACCTACTGATCCAAAAACCTACTGATCCACAGATCTACAGATCCACAGACCTACAGATCCACAGATCTACTGACCTACAGACCTACAGACCTACAGATCCACAGACCTACAGATCCACAGACCTACTGACCTACAGACCTACAGATCCACAGACCTACAGATCCACAGACCTACAGACCTACAGATCCACAGATCTACAGATCCACAGACCTACAGATCTACTGACCCAGAGACCTACTGATCCACAGACCTACAGATCTACAGATCCACAGACCTACAGACCTACAGATCCACAGACCTACAGATCCACAGAACTACAGATCCACAGACCTACTGACCTACAGATCCACAGACCTACAGACCTACAGATCCACAGACCTACAGACCTACAGATACACAGACCTACAGATCTACTGACCCAGAGACCTACTGATCCAGAGACCTACAGATCTACAGATCCACAGACCTACAGATCCACAGACCTATAGATCTACAGACCTACTGATCTACTGACCCAGAGACCTACTGATCCACAGACCTACAGACCTACTGATCCACAGATCTACTGATCCACAGACCTACTGATCTACAGATCCACAGACCTACAGACCTACTGATCCACAGATCTACTGATCCACAGACCTACTGATCTACTGACCCAGAGACCTACTGATCCACAGACCTACAGACCTACTGATCCACAGATCTACTGATCCACAGACCTACTGATCTACTGACCCAGAGATCTACAGATCCACAGACCTACAGACCTACAGATCCACAGACCTATAGATCTACAGACCTACTGATCCAAAAACGTACTGATCTACTGATCCACAGACCTACTGATCCACAGACCTACTGATCTACTGATCCACAGACCTACTGATCTACTGATCCACAGACCTACTGATCCACAGACCTACAGACCTACAGATCCACAGACCTACAGATCTACAGATCCACAGACCTACTGACCCACAGACCTACAGATCCACAGACCTACTGACCTACAGACCTACAGATCCACAGACCTACAGATCCACAGACCTACTGACCAACAGACCTACAGACCTACAGATCCACAGACCTACAGATCCACAGACCTACTGACCCACAGACCTACAGATCCACAGACCTACAGATCCACAGACCTACTGATCTACTGACCCACAGACCTACAGATCCACAGACCTACTGACCTACAGACCTACAGATTCACAGACCTACTGACCCACAGACCTACTGACCCACAGACCTACTGATCTACTGATCCACAGACCTACAGACCTACAGATCCACAGACCTACAGATCCACAGACCTACTGATCTACTGATCCACAGACCTACAGACCTACAGACCTCCTACAGCTCTGGTCTGCCAGCTGTTACCTTCTCTAGAAGGAGGTCCAGGTGCTCCTCGGTTCAGGAAAGCATCTTTACTGATAATTCTGACTGTAATCGACACAGAAGACGTTGAATCTGCTGCTGAACTCTCAGGGTTCAATACACAGAGTGAAGTTATCATAAAAACAGTGTGATGAGTTATTATCACAGTGGACGTCCATCAAATCGCCGACAGAGATGCTGAGGACACAGACAGCAACCGACAGATCAAAGAACGACGACCTTTTACTCCATTCATTTCCACAATGTTCGAGTCGACAGCGAGCTCCATGTTCTGAAGTTGTCATGCTGTGTTTCTTCTTCGATCTCGTATTTTTCTTAACATTCGTGGTCTAAATATAAAAATATGTGTCCGACAGAAGATTGATTGCTGGCTAGTCTCTGACATTACTGATTGATTGATTAGTTGAAGGCCAGCTGCGCTAACTAGCTGCTTCGCTAGTTTTAGGCTAATGTAGTCTAGTCTGAACTTGACATGTTGGCCAGAAGTGATGTAGAACTTGTAGTTTATAATCTGTTAGCAGCAGAGATATGTGAATAAATCTGCAGATTATGAAGTCATAATCTTAAACCAACCAATCAGCATCAACCTCTTGTGCTTCAGACCCCACCGAGAGTGACAGCACAACTCTGAAGGCTGTGAATCCAAACTGGCTGCGCTGAAGCGTTCTCTCCTCTTTAGACCTCAAGAACATTTTTAATGTATTTACAGACACACATTTCTTCATATTAAGCGGTCGGAAGATGAAGTTTGGGGGCCACGGCTGCTGGCGGTCTCTGATTGGTGGGATGCTGTTGACGCTGTCTCACCCAGCAGGTCTCCAGAGAAGTTGACGGGCAGGACGATCCCAACGGAGAGGACGCCGACGACGACCAGCAGGCCAATGATGTGACGCTGGAAGGACAGATAGTGAACAGCATCCTCGCCACACTTCTCCCTGATCTCTTCATCCCTGCAGGAGGAAGAGGAGGACGAGGCAGTTAACAGAGCTCTGATTGGCTTTCAGTTTTTCATCATACGCTGACGCAAAGGGAGCGAATGAGACGACGAGAAGCTGCACCAGCACTGAATCTGTGTGGAATAACTCCATCCAGCCTGCTCGCCACATGGTGGCGCCAATGAGCAACACGCGTCTTCTACTGATCGATCAGATCGATCAGTGTGTTCGAAGATGAGCAGATGAAGATGATACTCACTTTATTCTGAAGATGGCTGTCAGCCACGAGCAGAAGCCCTGAGGTGAAGAAGACAACCATCAGAAACAGAACCACAAAGAACCGCACACACACACACACACACACACACACACAGATCCTGCAGTTCTGAACAGGCTCTGAGGAAACCAGCGAGGAGGATGATGATGAATGATGAAGGTGTCCTTACGTTGTCTCTCTGGTCGAAGTCGACTGAGCTGGAGACGGAGGTCAGGCGTTCGTATCGGTCCGGTGTCTCGGAGTGCATCGCCGAGGCAACGCTATGGAGACATACAGGGAGGGGCCAAATGACTGTTAGCTGTTAGCATGTAGCCGCTCTGACCTTTGACCTCTGTGTCTGAAAGCTGATTGGAGTTTAGCTCCAGTCTGTCTGTAACATTTTACTCTGTGAGACTCAGCACAGGGCGAAACACGGGGACGCTAACAGGACACACAGACAGACAGGAAGACAAAAAACTCTGATCTGAAAACCTCCACCCAATCAGGACGGAGGCACTTCCAGATGTGAGCGTGCTAGCTGACAGCATTGTGGGCCTTGTGTGGAGTTAGCTAACAAGGTAGCTAGCACAGCGTCACGGGGTTCACGACACGCCGAGCACACACACGTCCTGTTACCTTTGGACCGGCTCATAGTTATCTCTGTCTCGTCTCCGGCTGAGTTAACGTTCAACATGAAGAGAGATGTGGAGCAGCGTTAGCATCGCAACTGTTAGCATCGCAACTGTTAGCATCACAACTGTTAGCATCACAAAAGGAGTGATCCAAAGACACCCTCTGAACTCTGCGCGTGCGCACACACACACACACACACACACACACACACACACACACACACACACACACACACACACACACACACACAGTATTCAGTATTCAGGTGTGGGGGTGATTGGTGCCATCTGTCAGGTCTCTCCGGTTAATTTATCAATTAGCTGAGTGACAGAAAACGAATTTGACGATTTGATCGATGATTGATTTGTGGTTCCAGCTCAGATGGATTTTCTAGTTTCATTTTTCTGAATCTGAAAATAAAAACAGAATAAAATAGATGACTGAGTTATACTTTATATACAGTATATACTGTGTGCTTAATATTGATTATTTATTTCTGAGGCCGTATTTGCAGCAGCCTGCCACATATTGATTATTGAATTGATTCCGTATTTAAAACGGTGACCTCATATTTACTGCAGAGCTGTGAGCAGCGCACTGATTGGCTGAGGCCTCCTCTCTCTGTGTGAAGTCGACCTTCAGAGTCTGACACGAATAACCGTCCACACTGAAACACACACACTGAAATGAAGAACAAGTCGTGTTAGAGCACCAATCAGAGAGCAGAACCCTGTTAATGAAACCAGAGGAGGAGGAGGAGGAGGAAGATGTTAGCAGACACAACAAACATGGAGGAAGCAGCAACATACTATTCGCGCTCCTCCAGGTCACTGAAACGCTTCTTCAGTCTTCAGGATGGAAACAGAAAGAAAATCAAAAGCTGCTGTGAGAGAGAGCTGAAACAAAACCACACGAGACATTTAACACGACGTCTTCATCGTCCCGTCACACGATGTCTTCATCAACCCGCCCGCTGCTGAAAACACACTGCGAGGCGAAGCCGTGTTCGCTTCAGCGGATCCAAACACCTTCTTAAAGGAGAAGTTCAGTATTTAGAGTCTGCTAACACGAGTCAACGCTGAACCTAACGGCTCATCGCTGCCCCCAAGGCCAGCGGAGGAACTGCAGCTGCCATGTTTTTCAATGTTTTTACCCCCAACGGCCACACGGGGGCAACATGAGCTCATTCCACACTCGAACCCAACGCCACTCTTCACCTGAAGAACACCAGAATGGACTTGAAGGACGAAGACGAGCTGGCGGGTTTGATAAACGTCTCTGCTGGAGGATGAAGGTTACCAGACTCATGTCTGTCACATGACCAAAGAGGAGGACCGTGGATCTGTCAGGCACCTCTGTCCCATTTTAACGCACAGAGGACGTCCCAGAGGACACCTCTGTGTCCACCAGAGACTGA
Organism: Chaetodon auriga; assembly: GCF_051107435.1. Taxonomy (NCBI): domain Eukaryota; kingdom Metazoa; phylum Chordata; class Actinopteri; order Chaetodontiformes; family Chaetodontidae; genus Chaetodon; species Chaetodon auriga. The sequence goes on from NC_135077.1 coordinate 542,220, forward strand.
CTGCTGCTTCAAGACGTCAGAGACCTAAACAGCTCAAACATTCAGTCACAGACGCTGGAAACGTGTCATCACAGACATGATTGACAGCTGAACTCAGTCCTCCATTCAATCATCGCCTCCTCCATCAGCTCCGTCACCGCAGCAGGCAGACGCAACCTTCGAACTGCAGGAGGTGGAGGGCGAGGTAGAGCTACACCGACTCCATCAGGCAGAGAGGACGAAGCTGGATGTCTGGTCCGTGTGGACGTCTCTGACAGAGGAACTGCGATGCATCGAGCTAACGAATCTGATCTCTGTACAGATGAAACATGAGGACTGACGGACGTCGAGCGTTAACGCCATGAACTGTGACATCACAGATAAACTTCATCTGAATCTGCATCGGCCTCAGGGAGGACCCGAGGACGAGCTGAGAGGACCGCTCGGACTTTATGAGTCGAGACGAGATCCAACAGGAAGTGAGTGTCTCTGTGACTTCCTGTCCAGACAGCGACGTCTCCGTCTGAGAGGACATCACTTATTCATGCTGTGGATGGGATGTTGGGAACCACCGTTCTGATTGGTGGAGCCCCACCTGTGTGACATCACTCTGATGATGTTGCGAAGGCAGAACCTCTTCTGACCTTCAGGTGTTCAGGACCAAAGAAAGCAGTGATGCGTTTCCTGTCTGTGACTAAAGGTGTGTTTACCTGTCGGCATCGGTGACCAGCGCCAGGCGGCCATAGTCCCACGCAACTTTCCGAAGAATGGAGAAGACAAAGAGCAGCACCTGAAGAAGACAGAGGAGGACTTCCTGTTAGATGACAGATGTGATGATTAACAAATGATGCTGAGGTCAAAGGTCACTGACAGAAACACAATAAAACGCCTGCTGTGATGTCACCGTGTTCAGTACAGCGCTGCTCTGTGTCGTGAGTACTCCGCCCTCTGACAGGCTTCCCTATTGGTTGACACTTACCAGACTCCGCCTTTGCACCTGTGCACTCACTGCCCAATCAGAGGGCAGCACTCAGGCAGCACCTGCCTCCTAAACAGCCCCAGTGCACACAGTGCCCGCCCCCCTTCCTACACGCACTGACACGTTGACCAAGTCCCATCTGGCTGTCACGCTTTGTCACTTCCTGTTTCCTGCTTGTCTGCTGCGCTCTGCCAGGCGCTGCCTCGTCAATGACATGCTGCACGCTTCAGCTAACTGCTAAGCTAGCTGGTGTTGTTCAGGCTGCGTCACTAGCGACACTGGTTGGCTAGCTCAGCTACAGTATGGCCTGCTAGCATCTGCTAATCCAGTTTCGAGCACTCGTTAGCGGCTGCTCCCCTCACTGGTCCAGTTAATTGAGCTCGTACTGCTTAGACGAACAGACTGGAGCTACAGGAAAGAGTAAATCTGGAATATTGAGCAGAGAGTCTGATCGATCATCACAATGTGGATCGTTCCATGAAGCTGCAGTATCGATTTTTCCAACAGTCAGTGAACATCACAGCAGGAAACAACAGCCAACACTGAGCAGCTCCCACAATGCAACCTGTTCCTTCAACACCAGCGCTGCATCCTGCTTCAACACGACACTCCGTCCATGTCATTCATGATGGACACTGATGTCCCACAATGCACTGCACACGGGAAACTGAGAAACTGCCCACAGCTGCACCTCAGTGGACTCGTAGGAGATGAAGACTGTGGTCAGAGCAAGGTCTCGAGTCATGTGACGGTTCTATAAACCAATCAGCTCTGAGATCAGCGCAGAGCCACATGTTTCCCATCATGCCTTGGGGTCTTGTAGTCAGCACGTGTTGCTGAACACGTGTGTGAAAGTGAAGCCCTTGGGTGTGGCGGGTTGGAGGACCCCGTCGGTCGGGGTCAGGACCTGCAGGACGTACAGATCAGGTGGAGATGTTTGTTTGTGCGGTGACCGACCGCGCAGGTCTGCCTCATCTCCAGGCAGGTGAGATGCCAGCTGATTGGTTATTGATCGTCTGCGGATCAGCAGGTCGAAGGTTGGTGGCTCGACCCTCAGCAGTCTACATGTCAAAGTGTCCTTGGGAAAGACACTAAACCCCAAACTGGCCGATGCTGCGACTGTGTGTGAACGTGTGAATGTGTGAACGTGTGAACGCAGACTGGTGTTAGAAAAACACTTCGAGAGGTCGGCAGAAGAGAAAAACCCTTCAGAAATACAGAAACTTACAGAAACATACACTGTCCAGGCCATAATAATCGTCCCATCATTTAATTTCATTGCTGAATTATTTTAGTGATATTCTGTCGAAGCATCCAGCTCATCTGACGCTCAGATGTCTGCAGGCTCTCGTCCTCCACCTGAATCCGTCATTCACGACACCAAACAGACGAAGAAGACGGGAATCAGACGGACGAGCGAAGAAACAGTTTCTGGTTCTTTCATTAATATTCCTCACGAGATGATCTGAAAACAAATTTATTTGTCCACTTCGGTATTAAACAGCAGTGATGTCATGATGCAGTGTGAGATCTGTCCAATCAGCTGCAGCGTCCAATCACTGACAGACGGGCAGTGACCAGGTGTTTCGGTCTGATAAAGACTTCACAAACCCTCCCTGTGCGTGTGTGCGTGTGTGTGCTGTACTGAGCACGTGCGGCGACAACTCACCAGGAAGCACATGAAGTCGAGGGCGAGCACGGTGGGCACTCCTCCGAACGGCAGCCCCTGCAGCACGGTGCTGCGGATGCGGGCCGAGTAGCAGTAGTCCTTGGACTCGCTGTGGGCGGAGCAGTTTTCCTGACCGCCGCACGCCTGGCTGCTGCCGAATATCGCCATGGTCACGATCAGCGCTCTGAGCATGCTCACTGCCGCATCCTCGCAGAGTGTCTGAGGGGGGAAACAGGAAAGGTGACCTTTAACCTTTCATTCAGCAGCTTTCAGAAAAACAGAGGCCAGAAATCAAAGAACAGAAAACCTGCTTCAGTTCAATGGTTTTAATGGTTTTAATGGTTTTAATGGCTCCTCCCACTAAACTGAACCATAGAACATGTTTTTCCAAACTCTTTTTTTATTCCACCAAAACAGTGAAAATGTTTTTTTATCTGCTGCCATTTTTCAGACGTCTCCTCATTTAAAGAGAAGTCTGTTTTTGGAAGGAGACTCGGCCACGAAGGAACGCGCCGAGAGGCCACGCCCAGCTGTCGTTTCACCTCCACCTGGAGAGACGTCACCTGAAAATGTTCTAAATGCTGCAGTGCATCCTGGGAATGTGTCTGGGTCTCATAGACTTGATCAGTAATGTTCAACATGATGTCACAGCTCAAACCGGCTCCACGGCAGACTACATTTCCCAGCATGCCTGAGCTGCAGCAGCAGACAGCTTCCTGCTCTGTGACCTACTGATCCCGTTGCTACGGTAACCCTGAGTACAGCGCCTGACCCAGTTTTCACGCCTCGGCAGCGACAGCGCTCTGATTGATGATGTCATCGTTACATCACAGAGCGAACAGACAGAACAAAGAGGCGACGAGAGGAAACAGCACAGCATAGGAAGTAACTGAGTACATGTACTCAAGTACTGCACTGAAGGACAACTCTCAGGTCGTTGTACTTTACTGGAGTATTTCACCAATACTGTACTTTTACTACACAACACTAAATACAATCAACAAACACATGATGATGTAATATTTGAAGTATGTCCAGTCAAAAAAGCTCCACCTTAACCAGCTGAAGCATTGAGGTAATGCATGTATTAATACATCAATAATTACTTAATACAGTAATGTCACATGTATTACTGTTACAGGCCTTTCTGCTTAATGAGTACTTTTACTTTTTATACTTTATGTTAATGATAATATATTTGTACTTTTACTTAAGATGTGAGTCCCTCCTTCACCTCTGTTAGGACAGTGTCCCAGCGGCTGTGTGTCCACAGCTTTTCATCACACAGTATGAATGGACGGAGGACACTGAGGAGACGCTGAGGAGACGCACCTGAACAACGTTCATCACTCCTGTTTTTATATTTCTTTGTCTTGAATCTATTAGAGCAGGCATGTCACACTCATTCCACAAAGGGCCGTGTGGCTGCAGGTTTGTCCTCCAACCAATCAAGAGCACGCAGTCTGACCAATCAGCTGTCTGAAGACTGAGATCAGCTGATGAAATGAGTCAAGTCTGGTGTGCTGCTGCTTGGAGAAGAAAACCTTCAGCCACTCGGCCCTTTGTGGAATGAGGTCAACATATTAGAGGGACAAGCATGTGCTACATTCTGGAACTACGATTCCCATAATGCTTTGGAGGATGTAAACAGGAGGTATGTTGTAGCCATGGAGTCAGTGAGTTAGTTGTTTGCTACAAATTTTGTTGTTTTTTTTAGCCTCCATTTGTAACATTGAGACTCCTGTTAGCAGCTCCTGTTAGCTGCTCCTGTTAGCTGCTCCTGTTAGCGACTCCTGTTAGCAGCTCCTGTTAGCTGCTCCTGTTAGCAGCTCCTGTTAGCTGCTCCTGTTAGCTGCTCCTGTTAGCGTCGTACTCCAGACTGGATCACTGTGATACTAAAGAAAACTTAAAAACATGAAGATCTTCTGTCCTGCAGTCTTCTTCTCTGGTTTCTCAGTGGATTTCTGGAGGCTTGTTCTGGAACCTCAGAGATAATGATCTCCACAGGAAGTGACATCGCTCTGATCAGATCAACATGTGTTTCATGTCTGACGGACTGTGGCGAGGAGGAGGGAGGGTCTATCTGTTTCTTAGTCGCTCACCTGCTAAACGTGTTGCTGAACTGTCAAATCAGCAGCGACACGACAATAGTTTACTTCCTGTTGCTGTAACAACACCTGCATGCACCTGATCAACGCGCAGCAGATGTCCAGTAACTGTCCTTCCTGCTGTCCGGAGCTGTCCTGCAGCGCCACCCTGAGGACATGTTTGGCTCCGCTGTCCTTCGGACTCTAAGAGATAAATCATCATGCTCAGGTAATGCCCTCTGCAGCCTGGAGGGGGCGCTGGCAGGACTTTCCTGTGCTGATCTAGTTGGTTCTGTGTAGAACATGTGCAGCGACAGTCGGATCTGGAATATTCCACCAGTTCAGCGTCATTCAGAGGAACCCCCTGCCCCCCCCCCCCCCCGTGTTGTCATGGTGCAGCAGCAGCATGACTCATCTGAAGCCTCCAGTCTCAGAGCTGCAGACACACTGCAACACTGACAAACTGTCCACCTGTCTCCATCACACCAGAGCACCTGAAGACCTGCTGACAGGTCAGCACACCTGCTGCAGACCCCCATCTGACCGTCCCCCATTTCACACCACACCACATCCTGACCCCAATTATCAGTATTAGCTTAGCCCTGGCTAACAACAACAAGCCATATTAGTTTAGCCCTCCATTAGCCCCTGATAGCTGAGACCTGGTCTGAGAGCTCTACTAGTCTCTGATAGCTGAGACCTGGTCTGAGAGCTCTACTAGTCTCTGATAGCTGAGACCTGGTCTGAGAGCTCTACTAGTCTCTGATAGCTGAGACCTGGTCTGAGAGCTCCTCCTGATCTGTGTTTGTCGTCCCTCTGCAGTCTGTCTCTTCTTCATGTGACTGTATTTGTATAAATGAGCTGGACTCCCATCAAAGACAGAAAAATCTGAAGTTTCCATGAGGACAAAGAGGGACAGTGAGAGTCCCCGTCAGCTTCCTGCTGGACGCTGATTCACACGGGTTTCTTCAGATCCAGTGAACCAGTGAAGAAACTTCTGCAGCAGCTAAAAAACCCTGAAAACGTCTTTTCATGGTCTGCTGACGTCTGCAGCCCAAAGATAACAGCTGAGCGTGTGTGTGTGTGTGTGTGTGTGTGTGTGTGTGCCTCACTGGGTGCTGGGTTTAGCTACATGATGCCTTCATGGTCTCTGTCATGAGTCCTCTGGTAGCTCAGACTCAGAGACAGCAGCTGACTGACGTCCACAGTGAATCTGACTCAGGATCAGCGTTCAGAGTGCACAAACCTGCTTCTCCTGTTTCTCACCGCGAGGACGGCGTGGACGGCGTGGACCTCCTTCACTCCTTCGTGATGTAACTGACGGTCTTATCAGCCGCCTGCATGTATCTGAACTCAGTGACATTAAAGCAGACTCTGGCCTCCCATTGGTCGAAAGCTCTGCTCTCACACCTGCAGCTCAAACAAGCTGCAGAACGTCTTTCCTTTGCTTTTCCTCAATCAATAAACCTGATAGTGATTGATCAGCCTGCGGTGACTGACAGCAGGTCAGTCTGTATCGATCTCCTCTGCGGTCACACTGGACCCGGACCTTGCTCATCATCATCACTCTGGATTAACAGGAAAACTCTTCTTCTGGTCGACGTTGAACGGCTTCACTGCGTCTCTTCCAGTGGTCACATCTGTCAATCCTACATCTCCCATAATGCACCTGGACAGCAACCGTCAACGTTTGTGCATGAAAAATGTCTTAAATGATTTGTCAGGTATTAAAACTAACCTTGATGATGTCATAGTGACATCATGGTGACATCAGCAGAGCGCTGTCTAAACTTTATCTGTCAGGCCAAAGAACATGTGACACATGAGCAGAACCTCTGGGTTTGGACTGTTCTTATATTATTTTCACTAATTTCAAACATTTCAGACTAAATATTTGGTGAAGAAGAAGAACCAATCAGACGTGTCCCTGCGGCCATCTTTCAGCAGGTTCAAACTGGACAAAGTCTGACTTTTGCGTCGCTTTTTCATGTTTTAACGAAACAATATTTACTGTTCTGAACTTGAGGAGGACGAAAACGTCCTTCAGTGAAATGTGAGCGTTTCAGTCAAAGGTCATTCAAAAGAACCTGTCTGTTGTGACGACGTCTTTCTTATCAACTGGACATCATGGCCGCCGTTTTCCGCTCAGAGCACAAAGACGTACTCAGAAAGACATCAAACAGTAAATGAATCATCCTCATAAACATATTCAGAAGTACTTTTCTAAATGTCACATGTGACATCACAGCGCTCTCACCGCGACCATCGACTCGAAGCATCTGAACATGAACACCTTTGAGCTCGACCTTCATCATGAACAAACATCACAGAAACACGTCCGTCTGTCTCCGCTGACTTCTACGCATTAGGAGGCGGAGCTTCCACAGACAAATATGGCGGCCACACTGACGCATCGGTCCAATGAGGTGACTACCTGTGCGTACCTGTGTGGGTCCAAATGACTCACCGTTCTGCTGGAACGGTGCGTTTAAGTGCAGTAAAAAAAACTGGACAACGACGTGTTTCCACACTTTGTCTCCGCGCTGGACAGACGGTAGGCTAAGCTTCGGCTGCTAGCTCGGAGGCTGGTGTTGCTCTTCCCGTAGCGGAGCGCTAACAGGCAGATGGAGGAAGGGGAGGAGAAGCTGACGCCAACTTTGAGTTTCTGTGAACCCGTTCAGAATAAAAACCTGTTTGCGTCTCGTGCGCGGCGAGCAGCTCCGAGCTCAGCAGGTGACAGCGTTCATGTCTGAATAACTGATCTGAGTTCAGTCTGAACAGACGTCATGTGAAGAAACACGGATGGAAAATGAAAACGTTGGTCCCGAAGAGGCTGCAGCCGTCCAACAGTCTGATTATTGGTTCATGTTTACGAGGATCTTCATCAACAGTCGACTCATTAAATGTCAATCGGTGAGCTAACCGTTGATGAAACTGATCACAAGCGGTCTTAAAATCTGTGCTATCGGTTTCTTCTCGATCAATACAGACGCAGATGAAGAGTCCAACACCAAACGGTCAGAAAACACGTTTAACATGTTCAAACATGTGATCAAACAAAGCGCACGAAGCTTCTATTCCAGCTCGACGCTCAAACGCTCACTCGGCTAGTTTCGTTAGCTTTAGCTTCTTTTCTCCGCCATCGCTGAGTTTAGCTGCTTCTTCTTTTCACAATGAGGAATAAACTGCAGCTAAATCCAATCTGGATTTTTTACTGCAGAAACATAAGAGCTCTTAAGTTAGCTTCAGCTGAAGTTAGCTGTGGCTAGCTTTCACTGGATGTAGCTGCTTCTGTCGCTGCCTGCTCGAGCGCGATGAAGATCAGACTGACTGTCGACCACAAGTTCAACATTTCAACTGTTTCTATGCAACAAAACAGTTCGACCGAAGACGTAGACGCTGTGGTTCAGAAGAAAACATCAACATGTGGAGACAAAGACCAGAAGGACAGAGACAGACGGCTCCGAGACAAAGACAAAGAGACACAAAACATCTGCAAAGAGACAGAAACCGACTCCAGACACAGACACAGAGACAGAGACAAAGAGACAAAGAGACAGAGACAGAGAGACAGAGACAGAAACAGAGAGACAGACACAGACAGAGAGACAGAGAGACAAAGAGACAGAGACAGAAACAGAGAGACAGAGACACAGAGACAGATGCAGGGTCAAAAGCAGGAAACAAATGTTCCTCTTCCGGTAAACGGAGCTGAAGCTTTATAACATGAACACCTGAGACCAGAGCTGGATCAGGTCTGGTCTCTTGTGGACCTGGATCAGGTCTGGTCTCTTGTGGACCTGGATCAGGTCTGGTCTCTGTGTGGACCTGGATCAGGTCTGGTCTCTTGCGGATTTGCCTCCATTTTAATAATCAATTGATTATTTGAAGTGGTAAACAAATTAAATGTGTGAGTTTAAACAAACAGCTTTTCATCAATGAACTAATCGATTAAATTGCTGATCAATCACAAACTCCACATGATCAATGAATTAGAGATCAATCTGACTGATTAACTGAAGTGATGTCTTCAAATATCTGATCTGTCCAAAAAATCCTGAAGACATTCAGCTGAAAACCACAAACTGGATCATTTGATCCTCTGAAGGATCGATCGATCGATCGATCATCAGCCCGTGAAGCTTCAGCCGATCGACTTATTGATGAACGGACTTTTTTCAGACGTCAAACTGAGCTTGAAGCGTTTTTCTGACACTTGATGACGAAACGAAGAAGAAATCAGTGACAGGTTAAAACACACACACACACACACACACACACACACACACACACACTGTTTTTGGTGGTTTTCCTCCGGGTCCCTCCTCGATGAAGCAGCGGCCCTGCTTCACCTGCAGTCCGGCCTCAGCAGACACCACCTGCCCGGCGAGCATCCGCCGCCTGCCGGGACGCAAAGTCAAAGACAAGCCGAGCAGATCCGACGAAGAAGAAGAAGAAGAAGAAGAAGAAGAAGAAAAGGTGCGTGGACGTGATGAAGGTGCAGCTCTTGGTGTTAAACAGGTCCGTCAGTCCGTCAGAGGTGAAATCACATTATAGCTGCAGACAGACGGACGGACGGACGGACGGACGGCTCGGTGTGTCCTCTGCGCACACATTATATAACCCAACCCCCCCCCCCCCCCCCCCACCAAAAAACACCGGAGCCGTACGGAGGCTGGATGGATGCTGTCCGGGTGGAACAGCGAGCCGGAGCGGCGGACAGGCCGCCGCTGAGGCTGCAGCAGCGGCCTGTCCGCCGCTAATCAAGCCGCTGAGCAGATCACACAAAGCCGCCTTATGATAAACCACAGAATAAAGCCCGTCATAAATAAACCCATTAGAATAAAGCTGTACCTGACCATCCGAAGCCGATCCTCCTCCTCCCCTCCTCCGCTAAAATCAGGAAAATTCACCGCAGAACACGAGCCGTTAAATCCTCACAAATCCACCGCCGGCCGGGCTGCGTCCTGCCGCAGCGCCGCCATCCCGCAAAAAAGGCTGATTCACGCCCGAGGAATTAACACCGCCGCCGCAGGAGCGTGTTCCTCCGCCGGCCGCCGAGTCCGCTGCGGGCCGTCGGTGCTAAAATGGAGGCGGCGTTTGTGAGAGCAGACACGGAGCGGAGCCGCTGCTGCCGCCGCGCTGAGAGCAGACGAAGAAGAAGAGAGACGGCGGTGCGTCAGAGGCGGCTGCTGCGGTGACGCACATCCGCCGACAGAGGGCGCCAACCCGCCTTCACGGTCAGGCCCCCAGGCAGAGTCTGCACGGTCTGTCTTTAATGTCCACAGAACTCTTCTTCAGCCACAACACAAAATATGACAGCATGAAACAGGAAGTGTTGTTCAAGTATGATGTGACCACGAGAACATTTGAGTCCATCTGAAGGCAGATGAAGGTGAAGTGGATCAGCAGGCTCTCATTCAACGCTGGTTTGTTCACATGTGGTCTGAGACGAAGGCAGGACGGCTGTGGACCTTCTCAAGTCTTCAGTCAGACATCAGGAGGAGACTGAAGCTTCTGAGCTAACGAGCTAACGGCCAGCAGCTAAGTGACACGCCGATGTTCAGCTGTTTATTGTCCTTCACATCAAAGTGAGTCTGATCCAGACCAATCCGGTCTCAGCCTTCCCGGGAGCCTCTGAAGCTGCTTTCAGCAGCACACCTGGTCACTGGTGTCAGTCAGAGGTGTGTCACCCTCCGTCACCTCCAGCAGGTGAGCTCCTCCTGCTGCTGTGCGGACAGCAGAGGACGGACACGAGCGTCTCACAGCTGAAGGGACGTCAGATCTTTGTGAAGACCAACATGGTCCAGAGATGGTCTTCACTGCTCTCTGCAGGGCGTTTCCACACTTTGAAGTTTTTACGGAAAAGACAGAAAACAATGTTTGTTGTTGTTTTCTTATTGTGAAAGGATGTTTATTGATCCTGTGATGGCAGATCCAGACCATCAGGGACATCAGGACGGACGGTGATGGAGATGGAGCGACTGCTGCCTGAGGTCAAACTGATCTTCATGAGCAGCTGTCATGTGGGAAATGTTTCACCTGTTCGATAAGTATTGATTGATCACGTGCACATCTGCTGTCGCCAGAACTCGACCTGTTTGAATGTTCCTGTCTCCTTTCATTTCATCCTTCAGGGAACTGCACAGTCCAACGGTGTGAGTGTGTCTTTGAACACAACAGTGTCTGTAGCTGCGGCCCAGTGGTGCATTCGATGTCCAGTCCATGTCGGGGAGGACAGTGTCCGCGTCTGCACGGCCGGACTGAGGCTGAAGCTTCCAGCTGCTCTGTCGTGTGAACGTAAAGCGTCTCAGAGTGGCGGCGGTTGGACTCGCGGTCGAGTCTTCGGCTCGGCTCGTGTTTGTTCTGTTCTGTTGTTTGTGTTGTGTTGTTTTGCTGTGTGAAGCCTTGTTTGTGTTGTCGGTGATGTCACATTCGATTCTTTCCCATTGTTTTGTTGTTCAAACTTAAAAGTAAGAAAAAGGATTTTTAAAAGATAACGTTGATAATAAAGACTATTAATGTTCATTTAACGACTGAAAGAGACATTTTACGACAGGATCCAAACACACTCCTTCATGTTTGCCTGTGGTTACCTGTAATTTGGTGTGTTGATCACATGACCCGTGAGGCTGAACCACTCTCACTGCTGATTGGCTCAAAAACCCCAGGTGTATTGTAGGTGTCACCTGTTGGTTTAAGTCTTGTTTACAGACATGTTAATAATCCAGAAAGATTTCAAATGAGCTCAAGTATGAAGTGGACACATAATGCACCGCTGAGCTCTGACCAGCAGAGGGCGCCAGTGACGGCCTTCACCTGCAGCAACGTTTGTGAAGTGACTGATAATAATAATAATAACAATAATAATAATAATAACAATAACGGGAATGATAAACTGCACAGAATGTGGCTCAGATCAGATGAAAACATGCTCAAGCAGAAACATTTGACTGATTTATTATTTTTCTAAGAGCTCAGATCATTTGACTCCAGAGTAAAAACATCATATTTATTTTAACATTTAATATTTATTCGAAGACCTTCTCAAAAAATTAGATCAATAATTAAAAATACATCTATAATAATAATAATAATACACAAAATGATAAAAAAAATACAATAAAATTTTTCTGTGGAATTTCTGGTAACAAAACAGAAATGTTTATATACTGTAAAGGAAAATGATAATAAATATTAAAACTAATAATGTGACATCATTTACATCACAAAACATTTCAAATTTCAAAGAAATATTCAAATGAAGTCTTATAACAATAAATATAACTGAAAATGTTTAAATTATTAAAACATATTTTGAGTTTTGTATGAAAAGTCCAGATAAAATACAGTCACATAAAAAAAAGTTAAAGCTCTCCTGGACCTCACTGCAGTCCTCTCTGTCCTCTCTGTCCTCTCTGTCCTCTCGTCCTCTCTGTCCTCTCTGTCCTCTCAAACCCTCTGTCCTCTCGTCCTCTCTGTCCTCTCGTCCTCTCTGTCCTCTCTGTCCCCTCGTCCTCTCGGCCCTCTCGGCCCTCTCTGTCCCCTCTGTCCTCTCGTCCTCTCTGTCCCCTCTGTCCTCTCGTCCTCTCTGTCCTCTCTGTCCCCTCTGTCCTCTCGGCCCTCTCTGTCCTCTCAGCCCTCTCTGTCCTCTCGTCCTCTCGTCCTCTCTGCCCTCTCTGTCCTCTCTGTCCTCTCGGCCCCCTCTGTCCTCTCGGCCCTCTCTGTCCTCTCAGCCCTCTCTGTCCTCTCGTCCTCTCTGTCCTCTCGGCCCTCTCTGTCCTCTCGTCCTCTCTGTCCTCTCGTCCTCTCTGTCCTCTCAAACCCTCTGTCCTCTCTGTCCTCTCTGTCCCCTCGTCCCTCTCTGTCCCCTCTGTCCTCTCGTCCTCTCTGTCCCCTCTGTCCTCTCGTCCTCTCTGTCCTCTCTGTCCTCTCTGTCCCCTCTGTCCTCTCGGCCCTCTCTGTCCTCTCAGCCCTCTCTGCCCTCTCTGTCCTCTCGTCCTCTCTGTCCTCTCTGTCCTCTCTGTCCTCTCGGCCCTCTCTGTCCTCTCAGCCCTCTCTGTCCTCTCGTCCTCTCGTCCTCTCTGTCCTCTCTGTCCTCTCGGCCCTCTCTGTCCTCTCTGCCCCCTCTGTCCTCTCGTCCTTCTCGATCTGGAAAACAAGCAAACTTTTCTTTCAAAGATTCAGTTTTGAAGAAAATGAAATAAACGAGAAAAACCAAACACGAGTCTGAATCCTGTTTTTCAGTTCAGTTGTTTTTCAGATCCGGTGAGGAGCTCGGAGTAGAGCCGCTGCTTCTCCGCGTCGAGAGGAACCGGTTGAGGTTCTTCGGGCATCTGGTGAGGATTCCTCCTGGACGCCTCCCCAGGGAGGAGACCTCTGGGCCAACCCAGGACACGCTGGAGGGATTCTGTGTCCGGGCTGGCCTGGGAACACCTGAGGCTCCCCCAGCAGGAGCTGGTGGGAGTGTCCGGGGGGAGGGCTGTCCGGACCTCCTTGCTAAGGCTGCTGCCCCGCGATCCGGACCCATACCCGTACAAGTGGAAGATGACGAGTACGAGAACGAGGATTTCAGTCTTCATCGTGTGCTCAAAGCATCACACGTGAAGGATCTCTGCAGAGAATCGGTGTCCAGCCTGAGAAGATCCTGAGCTTCAGCTTCAGCTTCAGCTTCCACTGAGAAAGTTCCACATCATCACTTTATTTGAAGAGAGTTTTCTCTTGAGGCCTGTGTGACGTCTGCGTGTACACTTAGTTCTATATTTACTATTAGTAAGGTTTTAATATTTGCTTTCTCCCAGAGAACAGGAGACATGTTTGACCCCTCCACTGCAGGTGGAGGTGAGGATGAGGAGTACTGGTGTCAGTCTGGTGGAGTAGGTGATGAAGCACTGTGGTGTCACAAATAAAAAGTTGAGGTCATGTTTTGGAAGGACGTCCAGGATTGGTCACTGAACTCTCAGCTGCAGGAAAAAGTCATGGCCACTAGATGTCACTGCAGGACACGAGTGTCTCAGAACAACAGAAATAAGCCAGACAGGTCCGTATGTGTCATGTGACACCACACCTGTCAGCTCAAAGGGACGCTGTTAAGACTTCAGTCTGAGAAGCAACTGATGTGACGGAAAAATGATGAGTGCAGACAACAGATTAGAGAACTTCAGGACCTTTTCTGTTCTGCTCAAGAGGGTCCAGCTCTAGACCTCATGTGAGGGGACGCCAGGTCTGTGAGCCAATCACAGGAGAGGACAGCCACCAGGTGCAGGTCCAGTGTGCAGGAGGTAGAGGCCTGGAGGGGGGGCGCTGTGGACTGCAACCAAATGAACACTCCAGGAGGAGTCTTAGAGGAGACAGGAGGAGGAGACCTAAAGGAGTAAGGAGGAGCAGGCTTAAAGGAGTCAGGAGGAGCAGGCTTCAAGGAGGCAAGAGGAGCAGGCTTCAAGGAGGCAGGAGGAGCAGGCTTCAAGGAGGCAGGAGGAGCAGACTTAAAGGCAGGTTTGTGCTAAGCTAACAGCTAAGAAGCTGAAACCTCCTTCAGAAGGAGAACCAGTGAAGGAGAGCCTTGCTGCTGTGGAGCTGAGAGCAGCAGACAAAGTGTCCAAAGTGTCCAAAGTGTCCAAAGCGTCTGTTTGTCTGAATAATTCACAGATGAAGGAGAAGCTGACTGAAGCTCAGTGACAGACCTCTGTGATCTGACCTTCATGGTGGACTCTGAGCTGAAGCTGAAGCTCCAGCAGCTTCTCAGCTCTCTGCTGCTTCAGTTCTGCTCTGAAGAACTGAAGCTGCTCTGACCTCTGAACCTGCTGCTGAGCTGAAACTCCTTCAGGGGTTTGGTGAGAAGTTTCAGGATGTGAAGAGTCAACAAAAGGAAATGAATATGTGTCCTGTTTAAGGTGGAACCAGCTGATGTTTCTGACAACCTGCCGCTGAGAGCAGCTCTGCTCCACACGGACTGACCCTCGTGAGGAAAGGTTCCCTCCCCTGATCGATGCTGTAGCCTGGAAGCCTAAGCCAGACCGATAACAGATGTCGTCATGGTTACAGACCCACAGCTGCCAGGAGGACGAACCCGTCTCAGTGCGTCTGCACAGAAGACGTCAAAGTCAAGAAGGACGTATCCATCACTCCTCCCTTCGCGGGTGACCCTTAACCCACCGCCTCTGCTGATGGTTGATGTATTATCAAATGCTTTTACACGTTTGAGGGATGGCGGTTAAAATCCTCCTTCCTGCCTGGGACCAGTGGGATGGAAATCAGTTCAACCTATCAGCTCACAGCTGACCCAAACACAGTCCTGGATCAGACCCTGTTAGCTGCAGTATGTTGGTCTGCATGTGACACCATCATCTCCCTCAGCTGACTGTGGCTGGCTGCGTTATTTCAGCGAGGCCTGGATATTTCTGAGAGTTTTGCCTGATTTTTCAGAGGTGAATGAGTCCATCAAATCATCATCTGTGTGCCAAGAACCAGTTTAACTGCTTTCATGTTTTAAGCGCAGAGGCTGGATGAACGTGAGCAGACAGAAAGACACGGAGAAGACCGAAGACCTGCTGCTCTTCATGACATGTGATGTCTCAACAAGATCTGTCTGTCTGTCTGTCTCTCTGTCTGTCTGAACGACCACCTGGCAGCAGATAGTCTGAGCTCTACAGTTCATGTCCTGTCTGTCAGTGGAGCAGCTGTTGGACCAGGTAGATGCTGAGTGCTCTCAGAAGGTGGTTGGGATCAGGACTGTGGGTCTAGGAGGAGCCTGTACTGTCCTCAGTGGCTGGCTGCGCTGTCTCGGGCCGACGCGGGGCCGGCTGAGACGAGCTGATGGGTTGGACTGGAGGACACCCAGGTCGAGCGTGAAATCCCTGAGAGTCCCTGCTGAGGCCGACAGGGAGGCGCCGGACTCTGTCTGTGTCCTTGAGTCAGGCGACGGGGGAAGAGCCGCCGGCGTTTCCTGAGGGGGGAGAGCTGCGGTCGGTTCACCGAAGGAAGTCCCAGGTATTTTGGCCAGGCTGAAGTGGTTATTGTTGATGGGCAGGTCTGTGCACGCCAGAGCGGAGCACCAACACACAGCATGGAGGCACACTCGGAGCGTTTGAGGAATTCATGAGCGTCGTGTTTGTTTCATGGAGTCGCGAACACACAGACTCCATGAGTCAGTCTCTCTCTCCCTCTCTCCCCCTCTCCCTCTCTCCCCCTCTCTCCCTCCCTCTCCCCCCCTCTCCCTCTCCCCCTCTCCCCCCCTCTCTCTCTCTCTCCCTCCCCCCCTCTCTCTCCCTCTCCCCCCCCCTCTCTCTCTCCCCCCCCCCCCCCCCCTCCTCTCCTGAACAGGGCGGCTGTGATTTTTCTGGACAGGACAGAGAAAGTGAATCATCCAAACGATGTTAAAGGTCATTATTTCTAATGTTCCATTCCTGGGAAATGAGCTTGTGGACAAAGAGCTGGTCAGACAGATTGCAGGGACACACTTGAAAGATGTACAGGAGATTGAGAACTGCAGGCCGGTAGGTCTGCACTGACCTTTTGTCCAAGGTGTCGGCCATGACACTGAGAACATTAGCAGGTCATTCACATTGACCACACCTACTGTGTACCCAGCAGGCTGATGCTGCCAACATGACTCAACTTCATGATATTTGGGACGCCTCCAGTTCATTGAACGTGGTTTGTTTTCTATAGATCAAGGAATGGCCTGTGACTGAGCCGAACATCAGGACTTGTGACAGATGCCGGATGCCTCTGGGGTCAGCTCTGGTCTTCAGGTGTACAGACGATAAACAGTGGTTGAAATGTGGGAGTCAGACAGGCTGATGTCCATCTGGCAGGTTGTCCTGTCCGTGTTTCTCTTGGTGATGATTCTTTTGTGTGTAAATATTGGGATATTTCTGATAGAAGGACAACTCCGCAAATGGACATGGGTTTTGTCACATATGTCCTATAAAGGCCACACATTAGTGATCAGCAACTGTCTTTCATGCAACGGCAGCGACTGACGAGCGTGGACCCCCAGCACGTCCGCTGGCCAGGATACAGGCAGTGTTGGTGGATTTCTTGTGGGCCCATCTGCACTGGGTCCTGTTCCTGCCAAAGGAGGAACAATGACAGGGACTCGTCCACCCGGACAGCAGGGGTGTGTTTTCCAACTCATCCAGAGGCTCCACGCTGGGAACACGGATCTCGTCTCCAGTCCCAGAGCCTGAGCCTGAGTGAGGGGCTGGGGTCTCGCTGAAACTCTGTTCCTGATCAACCTGGATGCTCACAAACTGTACAATCTAAGTTTTATCACAGACTGTTTACTGTGTGGTAGATGTTCCACCAACAGAGACCGACGCACCGTGTTTATCGCATCGTCACTGTTTTGAGGATCATCACGAGGTGGAGCTGCGTTGACCTCATCTGGTCAGTGCTGTAGATCTGCCTCTCGTTTGGGAGTTACATCTGTTGGGTACATCGATCACCTGCTCAACACCTGGAAGCTGACACAGACTTAAATGCACACCCGTGATGGACATCGACAACTAAATACTGACGATCCTTCACCTGCTGTGACATTTGTTCCTGATTTTAAAGACTGCTCTGATCAACTGTGTGAATCCACCGAGGCTCCAACAAACAGGTTGAATGTCATGGGAGACAAACTATGTCCATACTGTTGGTAGAAGTTTTAAACAAAGATGGACTGCGCCTTGGAGAGCACATGTCGAGCTTAACAATGAAGTCAAGCCTGTGCTGAGTGGAGCGTTCTGCACAGCACTGGGGCTGTCTGTTCTTTTGTTTCTGCTTGGAACCCAAAAGGAGGACATAATTGTCCTTTGTGCTCACAGAGGGAGACAGTTTATCAGTGTTTTCTGGCAGACTGTGTTTTTCCTGTTTCAGCTGCTGCTGCAAATGTTCAGGATGTTTGTGGAGATGCATTCTGAACAGATTCAGAGTTATGTCAGTTATTTCATTTTGTTTTGGCTCAAGCAGAAATGTCTCTTTACCTCGTCAGAAGAAATAAGATGGAAAGTTTGCTGGACATTGATGTAAAAACCGTTTTTATCAGAATGTTTTAAGTCAGACTGAAAACTGATCTCAACTTTTACAGGTTGACAAAAATATGGAAGAATTCACAGATTTATGGTTTTATAAAATGTTTAATGTTCTGCAGTAAGAGAAGAGCTCGTCTTTGGACTTATTTTACTGATACTATTTTACTGAACAAAAAATGTCTCTCTCCGTCTCTGTCTCAGACAGATGGAGTGTTGGGATGATGCTGCGTCTCACCTGAGCTGGGCTCTGATTGTTGGGGGTGTGGCCTTCCTGCTGCACCAGAGGCAGAACCACACACAGTACGGCCGTTATGTGTCGGCAGGAGGTCGCTGCTGTCCGGCCAGACTGGGCTGGTTCCTGCAGGAGGTCCCGGCCCTCCTGCTGCCTCTGCTGCTGCTGCTGCTCACTGAGGAAGCGAAGGCCGAGCAGGGGGTGAGCGGATGTAGGACCAGGAGGGCGCTGCTGCTCTGCATCTTCATGCTGCACTACTTCCACAGGTCAGAGGTCAACAACAAGAAATTAATATAAGATGTAAACAGCAGAGGAACTATGGCTGCTAAACATGGTGGAGTCAAAAGCACAATGTTTTCCTCTAAAATGTGGTGAAGTTGAAGTAAAAAGTAGTGTAAACTTGTCTGAAATCACCATTTACTGTAACAGGCAAGGTAAGGACCCAACAGCAGCGCTACCTGTATGGAGAAGTCTCTTAGAGTCTTAGGTCAGGCCAGCTTGATGCTCTGCCCGGAGCGAACGACAGTTTCAGGAATCGCTGAAAAGTCTTGCATGAGGACAAAAAACAATCTGGCAACGGTTGAGAGTGGGAGAGCTGCTTACATACTGCACTGATTAGTGATGAGTCTCAGGTGTGTGCTCAGGTGATTGGGCAGGCAGGTGTGGCTGAGTGGTGAAGGGCGCTGGCTGAGCAGGTGTGTAGATGAGGGAGAGAATGGTAGCAGGTAAGACGGTGTTGCTTTATATTTGCTGCCACTGATGTTGTGCCTCAAGTGATGTTAGCTTTAGCCTCAGTCTGTTAGCATGACATCATGACCTGGGTCCTGTTAGCTTTAGCCTCAGTCTGTTAGCATGACATCATGACCTGGGTCCTGTTAGCTTTAGCCTCAGTCTGTTAGCATGACATCATGACCTGGGTCCTGTTAGCTTTAACCTCAGCCTGTTAGCATGACATCATGACCTGGGTCCTGTTAGCTTTAACCTCAGCCTGTTAGCATGACATCATGACCTGGGTCCTGTTAGCTTTAACCTCAGCCTGTTAGCATGACATCATGACCTGGGTCCTGTTAGCTTTAGCCTCAGTCTGTTAGCATGACATCATGACCTGGGTCCTGTTAGCTTTAGCCTCAGTCTGTTAGCATGACATCATGACCTGGGTCCTGTTAGCTTTAACCTCAGCCTGTTAGCATGACATCATGACCTGGGTCCTGTTAGCTTTAGCCTCAGTCTGTTAGCATGACATCATGACCTGGGTCCTGTTAGCTTTAGCCTCAGTCTGTTAGCATGATATCATGACCTGGGTCCTGTTAGCTTTAGCCCCAGTTTCAGGCACGTGTTTCAGACTTGTTCATAGGATTCTGGTTTTAAACCATGTCAGATAGAAACATCCAGAAGTCAGGTGGAGAGTTTTCAACCAACTCATGGAGCTAACACTAGCTTTATTAGCTAGCTAATTACTGCTGATAAAATCTGCCTGTGACAGCTTTTATTTCAGTTAAATTCAAGGTGGAAATGAGAAGCTGCTTTTGTTTTTTTCTGTCTGAAATTACAATTACACACAATAATAACAATAATCACAATTATTAAATTGTGTGAAGTTTGCATGTTCTTCCCGTGCATGCGTGGGTTCTCTCCGGCCACTCCGCCTTCCTCACACAGACCAAAAAAATGCTCATTAGGTTAATTGGTGACTGTAATAATTGTCCTTAGGTGTGAGTGTGAGTGTGAATGGTTGTCTGTCTCTATATGTTGCCCTGCAATCGACTGGCGACCGGTTCAGGGTGTACCCCGCCTCTCGCCCGTTGACAGCTGGGATAGGCTCCAGCCCCCTGCAACCCCGAAAGGGATAGTCGGTATAGATAATGAATGAATGAATGAATGAAATGAAGGACCAATGGTTTCATGAATTACTATGAATTTTGATTAAACAGGCATCCACGGGGCAGCTGTAGCCCAGGAGGTAGAGCGGTCATTCACCGATCAGGAGGTCGGTGGTTCCCTGGCCTCGGCAGTCCACATGCCGAAGTATCCTTGGGCGAGATACTGAACCCCAAAAACTGTCCCGATGCTGCGCCATCGGTGTGTGAATTCATATGTACGTCGGTTTGTACGTCTGCCAAAATGACTAATTGTAATTGGAATACAGTAACAGTAATTCTTTTACAGATGTGGACGCTTATCTTACCTCTATGAAAAATATCAGAAAACACAAAATGTTCTAAAATGCCTGAAATATTTGTCTTAATGAAGGACTTTAACCTTGTGACACTCCACAGTCCTCTTTTAGATGGTCTTTGAGATACGAACCTCTGGGCTCTGTCATTAGGCCACATTAGACAAAAAACAATTACAACAACTTTCATAATTACGCAGACGACACCCAAACCGACTTTCCTCTGTCACCAGCCGACGACAGCAGCTGGATTCTCTGTAGCTTAGCTTTCTGCTGCTAAATGCAGGTAAAGCTAATGTAACTGTCTGTGGCACAAAACAACGCTGACGTTTGGACCATGTCCACTCAAAACCAAGTCAGACATCTTGGTGTCATCTTAGACTCAAGTGTGGAACTCAAACAGTGACGTCAAATCAGTTTTCATTCTACTTTAAACTCTGTGTGTGTGTGTGTGTGTGTGTGTGTGTGTGTGTGTGTGTGAACTGTTTGTTAGTTCAGAGACATGACTTTCTTTGCTCCTTGTCTCGGTGCTGTTGGACACCATGTTGGTTTGAGGCCAATCATAAGTCATAAACTGACCACTGATTATGGACAGTATATGTATGTATACATGTCTGAATACAGTATGTACAGCATTTATATTGATGATGATGAATTCAGCTGGAACGCCCGCCAACAATGACCTCAAAATCCAAGATGGCTGCTCCATGTATGGTTACAGAATGACTTTTGTCTAAATGACAATCATCAGATCAGCTCATTCACAGGACAGCTACTCCGTGCAAGTCAAATACCACACTGAAAATACTCTGCTCAGTGCCAACTTTCTGTTAAATCGTTTCATATCTGTAGACTGGAATGTATAATCATGTAAAAAAATATGTCTGATATGGTTCAGACTCAGAATTTTTCTGTTTTAAATTCTGTATTTAATTCAGTGCCGTGAACAAATATCTTGCTGCAGTCTGGGACGAATATTAGGAAGTAATATAGTAGTATAGATTTTTTTATTTATTTTTTATATATATATAATTTTTTGATTTTATAGCATAAAATAGTCACTATTATTGACATCTAATGAATGCGTCTTTCAAAAGACGTATTGATGTATTAATGTAGATTGATGTCTATGGGCTGCGTTGGAAGCATTCACTGGTCTGATGAGGGGCCGAGCCACAGGTGAGAAGGTGGCCGAGGACACCAGGTGAGGAGAAAGAGTGCATGGTATGAGAGGGATGAACAGAAAACAGTGTGCAGGTCATTCTCTCATTGAACGTATTTGCTTTACTTCCAGTGTCGTCACTGGGACGTCATCCTCCCCACCTCATTCTTGTTCTGTCACTGTAAATGTACACGGTTTGTTTTTTTTAATCATCAGCACTCTGTTCTTTAGGGTTAGGGTTAAAACAAAGCTCGTCCATCCACAAGGACTTTCTTGACAATGACCAGTAACTTCCTGGAGTCTCTGCTGGTTTCTGGCACTTAGGGCTTTGGTGCATTGCTCAAGGGCACATTGGTAGTACCCAGGAGGTGAACTGACACCTCTGCAGCTACCAGTCTACACTCTGCCCTCACTGGTCCATGCTGGACTTGGACAGGTCACCCTGCGATTTCCAAGCAAAGTGAGCTACTGCTGCCCCAAAGGGCCCAGAGCAGAGAGGGAGTTCAGCTCATAACTGCCTGTAAAACAAAGAATTGTTGTCTTTACAGTTTGGTTTGTGTTCACACACACAAGATATGACACGTGCACGCAAACAGTTCATCAAGGCAAACAGCAAAGCCTCTTGGAGCTGTCCGAACAAAGGTCAGGTTTACATAAATCATCTCAATAATCAGTGAGTTCTGCCTCCACTAGTAGGTGGACGTCCATACAGACAGAGCCAGGCTAGCTGATTCCCCCTCTTCCCAGCCATTATGCTAAGCTAAGATAACTGTTTGCCCCTGTTTCTAATCTTTATGCTAAGATAAGCTAACCAGCTGGTGGCTGTAGCTTCGCGTTTAGTGTACAGACATGAGTTTGGCATAAATCTGAACATCCAACTCTCGATGGAGAGGATTTCAGAAATCTTGATCTTATATTGTTAATCTCTAACAAACAGCGTCTCTCTTCACCAGGGTCAGGTCTTTTCTTTATCCTGCTGATCAGCTGATTTCCTCCATATCGAGTAACTGACATACCTGCAGTGAGCCTCACCTGGAGCGGACAAAACTAACAGAGAATTGAATTCCTGCTTTCCTAGGAATTAGAAAGTGGGAGTTTTATTTTGAAAGTGGCGCTGATGGCTACAGGCGGCCATGTTGGGGGAAAAGAACCACATAAACATGAAAGTTTAAAAAAACCTTGTTTCTAATAAACCTGAGTCTGTTCTGTAGGAGTTTTATCTATGCCTTCCTGACCAGAGGACGACCCGTCCCGCTGTCCATCGTCCTTTACGCCGCCATCTTCTGCTCGCTCAATGGCTTCCTGCAGGGACACCACCTGCTGCACTGTGCCCGGTTTGAAGACACCTGGCTGACTGACGCTCGCATGGCTGCAGGTATGTCATGCATCCACACAGAACCTCAGGACTCTCCTGGATAATGTAACCAGACTACAGGTTCATGGTCTGACCATCAGTTTGGATTATTTGCATCTTCTAAAACACTACAATACCCATGAGCCTCAGCAGCCGTCGCCATGGAGGAGCCAGAATGTGAAAGCTGAATGTTTGTGTATGTGAGGCTCTGTGATTGGACCTGAGTTGTCACCTGGATTCATTCTGGCTCTGTTGACATATGATCAGGACTGTGGACTGGGAGCTGACCAGTACAACCATAGCTTCCTACTGGTGCTCACTGCAGGGAGCTCAGCTGCTAGGCGATGTCAGTACTTGGCCAAAACTGTGTTTTTGTCATAATATGGATTATTTCCACATTTTCTTTTCCCGCGCTGAGTCTTCAGTCATGTGAGGCTGTAATGACACCCACCAGGACTCTGAGCTAAATGCTAACAGGCCCAGAAAGACAATGCTAACCGGCTGATGTTAAGTAGGTATAATGTTTACGCATGTTCACCATGTTAGTTTAGCATGTTAGCTTGCTAACAATAGCCAATCAGTATCATTAAACACAGCGTCCATCACTGGTTCTGAAGGTACTTTTATTATAAAACATATTGGACATGTTAAAATGTTGACCTGATGATGGTGCTACATGAAATGTAATGTAAGACATGTCCGTCTTCAGTGAACCGTCCCTCTTTCTGTGGGATGCCAACTGTGATGTTCTCATGTGGTTTGGATGACCTCCACAATTCAGGAGGCAGTGATGGTTCATGTTCCCATTCAGGAGCAGAAAGGCTCATTTCTTGAATCAGTCAGACCTTTGCAGATGGACACCAGCATGTTTGCCAAAGATTTTATTTTTTTGTTGTGTCTTCTTGGGTGTTAAAAGAGCTGTTCCTCCACCATCCACAACTAGGTTCATTGTTTTGTACAATGCATTGTGGGAGACTAGTGTCCATCAACAGCCCACTCGAAACCTGCTGAGTCATAATCTGGATTTGTGACAAAGCAAGTGTGTGTCCTGGTTGAATGTCCGGTCTGCAGACTTTGACTCAGTGTTTGCAGGGCTGATAGTGAACGGTGCGTTTTGTGTCCTCAGACTTATGGAAACCAGACATAGTGTCTGGATTCATGTATGTATATCGTGTTTTCACGTGTGTGTGTGTGTGTGTGTGTGTGTGTGTGTGTGTGTGTGTGTGTGTGTGTGTGTTATGGCTGCAGCACTCATAGACAGCTGTGTGTGTCCTGAGATATGATATGAGAAATGATGAGACGGAGGTGACTCGAGAAGAGCACCAGCTCCTGACTTCAGTGTCTGTGCTGAACCTCAGTCACGCTGCCATCTACTGTAGAAAAAGTGCCACAGCAAGTACATTTAAACACCAGATTACTGATCTGAAACAGAAATGTCATCTAGAATCATTAAGCACAATAACACCAAACAAGAAGAGCTGAATCTTCAGCAGGTGTGTGTGGAGGCATGTGGGCAGGTAACGGACTGCAGGCCAGTCTATGTGTGAGAGAGTGGTCGAATGAAGGGAGATGATCTACAGGCAACATTAACAAGCTGCTACCAGAGTGGACAGGCTACATGAAGACACAATGTCCACAAACAGCCAACAAAGGAATCCACCAAACCAACGCAGACGAGGTCCACCAGAGACAAGACTCCAAACTGAAGCAGTCCATGGTCTTTGACTTTGACTGTTACCGTCCCGTTAAAGAGCCTTTATGGTGTTGTTGACAGGTCATATGTGTTGTTTATGGTGTTGTTGACAGGTCATATATGTTGTTTATGGTGTTGTTGACAGGTCATATGTGTTGTTTATGGTGTTGTTGACAGGTCATATGTGTTGTTTATGGTGTTGTTGACAGGTCATATATGTTGTTTATGGTGTTGTTGACAGGTCATATATGTTGTTTATGGTGTTGTTGCAGCCGTATGATGTTTTGAACCCCAGACTGTGTTTTTCATGGCTGCATCATTTCCTGTCGAATTGGAAACTTTAGGATAAATTTTATTTCTCTGCTTGTTTGTGATTCAGGTTTTCTTCTGTTTGTGGTCGGAATGACCATCAACATCCACAGCGACCACATCCTGCGCAACCTGAGGAAAGCTGGAGAGACCGTCTACAGGATCCCCAACGGTACCACAGATCCAGATTCACACAGACCCGTTTCTATCCAGATCCCAGCTGACTCAGATCCTGATCGACGTCTGCCACTCAAACCTTTCTGTTCTCTCAGGGGGAATGTTTGAGTTTGTGTCTGGAGCAAACTTCTTTGGGGAGATCGTGGAGTGGTGTGGTTACGCTGTGGCTGCTTGGTCTTTCCCCACCTTCGCCTTCGCTTTCTTCACCATCTGCTCCATCGGTCCCAGAGCCTGCCAGCACCACAGGTACACCTGTAGAATCCCATTGGTTCCCAGCGCAGCAGGTAGCCACAATTTTTGGTTGTGTTAAAGGTGTTTTTAGGGCACATATCGTCAGTACTGCACCTAAACTGAATTTATATTGACATTTTACCACAACAGGCAGACCTAAAACTAGCTATTCCTTTTATAAGGATCAATCTTAATGGACTTTTGTCTGTAAAATGTCTGAAAATAAAAAAACTGGCCATGATCATTCCCCAGAGACCTGGGTAAGATCTTCAGATTCCTTGTATTCCAACCATCACTTCAGACCCAAAACACACTCAGGTTTGACGTTTTTCCTTGAAGAATTACTGAAACAATTCATCAGTTTTCAAAACGGTTGGTGATTAATTCCCTGTTCTGATGAATTGTTTCACCTCTGCTTAGTGTGGACTTCAGTTTGTCCTTCCTGTCTGTCTTGCAGAGACTACCAGCAGAGGTTTGAGGACTACCCACGGTCCAGGAAAGCTCTCATTCCTTTCGTACTGTGAGGATGGACGAGCGTCTGGGACAAACCCATGTTCGGCTGCAGCTTTTGGAGATCAGCACTTACTTACTCAGTAAATGATGTTTCACTTAACTGGTGCACAAAAAGAGTATTTAGTGGGAACTAATTACTAATCAATAAGCTGTTAGTGGTTTTGTGCCGTTCAGCAGCTGGTTGCGCTCATGATAATCAATGTTCATTGGACCAACGTTCATAAACAGGAAAGAGAAATTAAAATGAAAACAAGATGAAACGTGAGAGATGGTTCATTTTTAAAATGTTAAAACAAGATTAAACTTAAACATAAATATTTATCAGGTAAATACTGCTGTCATGCTCAGAGCTGCTCAATGAGTCATGAAAACCAAACAACACAGCTTCAAAACAAGTTATTACAATTCATCCAAAGGGGACCATGAATATCTGAACCAAAGTTCAGATTCCTGAAACTACAGCATCTACTTTTCCTTAAAGTGTGTAAGGTTTACAAAAGGTTTCATGTTTTCTGTTGTTAAATCTGAAACCTGAAAGTGGAAATAATATGACAGACGCAGCATTAATAACAGCATCCACAGGATCTGAAACATGACGCAGCATTTACAACATCTACAGGATCTGAAACATGACGCAGCATTAATAACAGCATCCACAGGATCTGAAACATGATGCAGCATTTATAACATCTATACAGGATCTGAAACATGATGCAGCATTTATAACATCTACAGGACCTGAAACATGACGCAGCATTAATAACATCTACAGGATCTGAAACATGACGCAGCATTTATAACATCTACAGGATCTGAAACATGATGCAGCATTTATAACATCCACAGGATCTGAAACATGATGCAGCATTAATAATATCTACAGGATCTGAAACATGAAGCAGCATTTATAACATCTACAGGATCTGAAACATGAAGCAGCATTTATAACATCTATACAGGATCTGAAACATGATGCAGCATTAATAATATCTACAGGATCTGAAACATGACGCAGCATTAATAACATCTACAGGATCTGAAACATGACGCAGCATTTATAACATCTACAGGATCTGAAACATGATGCAGCATTTATAACATCCACAGGATCTGAAACATGATGCAACATTAATAATATCTACAGGATCTGAAACATGATGCAGCATTAATAATATCTACAGGATCTGAAACATGATGCAACATTAATAATATCTACAGGATCTGAAACATGAAGCAGCATTTATAACAGCATCTACAGGATCTGAAACATGATGCAGCATTTATAACATCCACAGGATCTGAAACATGACGCAGCATTAATAATATCTACAGGACCTGAAACATGACGCAGCATTAATAACATCTACAGGATCTGAAACATGACGCAGCATTTATAACATCTACAGGATCTGAAACATGATGCAGCATTTATAACATCCACAGGATCTGAAACATGATGCAGCATTAATAATATCTACAGGATCTGAAACATGACGCAGCATTTATAACATCTACAGGATCTGAAACATGACGCAGCATTTATAACATCTACAGGATCTGAAACATGATGCAGCATTTATAACATCCACAGGATCTGAAACATGATGCAGCATTAATAATATCTACAGGATCTGAAACATGAAGCAGCATTTATAACATCTACAGGATCTGAAACATGAAGCAGCATTTATAACATCTATACAGGATCTGAAACATGATGCAGCATTAATAATATCTACAGGATCTGAAACATGACGCAGCATTAATAACATCTACAGGATCTGAAACATGACGCAGCATTTATAACATCTACAGGATCTGAAACATGATGCAGCATTTATAACATCCACAGGATCTGAAACATGATGCAACATTAATAATATCTACAGGATCTGAAACATGATGCAGCATTAATAATATCTACAGGATCTGAAACATGATGCAACATTAATAATATCTACAGGATCTGAAACATGAAGCAGCATTTATAACAGCATCTACAGGATCTGAAACATGATGCAGCATTTATAACATCCACAGGATCTGAAACATGACGCAGCATTAATAATATCTACAGGACCTGAAACATGACGCAGCATTAATAACATCTACAGGATCTGAAACATGACGCAGCATTTATAACATCTACAGGATCTGAAACATGATGCAGCATTTATAACATCCACAGGATCTGAAACATGATGCAGCATTAATAATATCTACAGGATCTGAAACATGACGCAGCATTTATAACATCTACAGGATCTGAAACATGACGCAGCATTTATAACATCTACAGGATCTGAAACATGATGCAGCATTTATAACATCCACAGGATCTGAAACATGATGCAGCATTAATAATATCTACAGGATCTGAAACATGAAGCAGCATTTATAACATCTACAGGATCTGAAACATGAAGCAGCATTTATAACATCTATACAGGATCTGAAACATGATGCAGCATTAATAATATCTACAGGATCTGAAACATGACGCAGCATTAATAACATCTACAGGATCTGAAACATGACGCAGCATTTATAACATCTACAGGATCTGAAACATGATGCAGCATTTATAACATCCACAGGATCTGAAACATGATGCAGCATTGATAATATCTACAGGATCTGAAACATGAAGCAGCATTTATAACAGCATCTACAGGATCTGAAACATGATGCAGCATTTATAACATCCACAGGATCTGAAACATGACGCAGCATTAATAACATCTGCAGCAGGGCTGTTAATCTTCAGGCGGTCGGGAAAAGCTATTGAGAAACTGAGTCAGTGCACTTAAACTGACAACGAAGTAACTCAAGCAAGTAATCATGTAAAACAACCGGGCTAGTTAGCTACCTAGTTAACGCTACCGGTAACCGATAGCGTTAGCTAACTAACTAGCTGACGGTTACTGGTAACCGGTAACGGTCGAAATAAAATGAAGTTCAATACATCAGTTAGCAAACACTCCTTAATAAATTCTCTGTCAGAAACGGTTCACTTTTTCTAGCGAATTTGTGGGATATGACATAACTTGTCTTGACAGCTGCGTCTCTGGATGTGCAAAGTTTAGTAAAAAAGTCCTTGTTGGTTTTGCGGCTTAGGTAGGAAAGCATCCGACTCTCTCGCGTGCTCTTCATCAGACAACTTCTTCAGACAACCCTGAGGGCCGGATATGTCCCGCGTAAAAAGCCCAGCTCTGATCTACAGGATCTGAAACATGACGCAGCATTAATAACATCTACAGAATCTGAAACATGACACAGCATGCCGTTAGCTTTAAACATATACATATATTTGGATATTATTTACGTAATAAACATAAATACATATTAAGACTGACACGTAAAAACAACAGAATCAACGGTTTAATCTACGTCCATGCTTTTATTTTGAAGTATATCCACACAAATCGGAATCAAGAGCGACGCTGGGACGTCTTCTCTACGTAGCCTATGGACAGAGTCGACGTACGCCAGATATCTTGCGTAAATCTCCACAACAAACATGGCGGACGGTAAGTTAATTGTTGACCATTGATCTCGTTTTTCGCAGTTTTTACTGTATTTCGGCTTATTTTCTGCGCATTTTCGGTTGATTTGATGATTTCATGACTCAGGTTAAACCACAGAGGTCGATTTTACCCGCTAATGGTTTTTGTTGGTAGATACGGAACGTTAATATGATGCTAAGCTAATTTACCGCCGCTTTCAATGCGGTGCAACCCGACCATCATCAGTGTGCAGATTTTAATGAGGAGTAAACGTTATTGTTGTTTCAGTAAGCAACAGTAAAGACTTTGTTCGAATCAGTCAAAGACAGGCTGATGAACGGAACAAAAACAGCTAAATCCATCACACGGTTTTGTTTTACTGACGTCCTCTGTTAGCGGCCAAGACTCAAACTGGAATAAGTAAAACTTATTAGTCACGTTTTAGACATTTTATTCGACATTTTTCTTTTGAAACAAGAAAGTTGGTCAGATGTTTTTCTTCAGCTAAGTTTTCTAGTGAAATAAAGCCCGTTTCTCTCCTCAGCCGGTAAACGAGTTTCTCTGAACCAAACTCTGTTCAAACATCAGCGATTTTAGTCATTACTTATTGTTAGCGGTGTTGTCAGTGTCGAAATCTAAATCAAATCGTAACCAAAAGCAAACTAAAGATCAGTCATAAATCGGTCTGATCTGTTGATAAATTCGGTATGGTGTAGGTCAAACATTTAATGTAATCTGATTTAATCCGTAATCCTGTAATTTGGGATTTTTTTTTTTTAATACCAAACTTCATCTAAAAATTAGTCAATTTAAGGACGTCGAGTTGAGCCAGATTCCGTTGATTCTGTATAGAATCTGCTGGGAAATATGCTGAAAGCATAAAGCAGTTCATCAGTTCATCTCATACACGTTTCAGTAGCTGTCAGTCATCTGGTCTTTAACTTCATTACAGCTTTACAATAAATGTGCATTCAGTTTTGCAGTTTTCTCTATTTCCACCTCACAAGGTTTCACATGGCGTCCACTGCACAGTATCACACACATATCACTTATTTTAAGCTTTTCTGAAGCTGTTGTTGTCGTTTTGCTTTGAACTGTCATAATGGTACAAATTTCACACTGGGACTAAAGACGCACTCTGTCTATAATCATTTCATGGAACACAAGCTTGCAGCTGATGGTGCCATGTTACTGTTACTTTACTAATCTAACTGCTGTCACTCTTTATATTACTCATATACTACTTTTTAAAAAAATGCAAATCTGATCTATGATCAATTGATCATAAAATCCTGTAAAAACCAAAAGGAAGGTTCACATAATTCATCCTGGTAATATCTGTAAACTCTGTGTGTGTGTGTGTGTGTGTGTGGGTGTGTGGAGGTCAGAGGTTCAGAGTTTGTCTCCATGTTGTCTTGGTATCACGTCTCCATCAGCTGATGGCGTTGTCCAAGTTGTAGAACTTGTCGTCCACAGTGGCTGAAAAGTGGAGTTCATTCATTCATTCATTCATTCCTTCATTCATTCATTCATTCATTCATTCATTCATTCAAGCGTTCACTCTGGATCTCATTTCGTCGTTCATGTAGCAGCTGTTCATCTTAAGACTGAAGAAAATGTCAACATGTGAAAACACCTGTAAAAAAACGGGGGGGGGGCTGGTTTGTCTTTCAGATCACACAGATGCAGATCAGTCCATGGAGGGACACACACCTGTGAGTAATACAGTAATACACAGTAATATACAGTGATACACAGTAAAACTGCACCACGTACACATTTCTGTAGTGTCGTTAAAGAGTCAGTCCATCGTTCACGTTCAGTCTGAATGTTTTTCGCTGTTTCCTGAAGTAGAAGTGTGAGACGATGGTTTGCTGTGAGACACTCAGTGTGTCGACCTTTGAGACAGACGTGTGAAGCTAAAGTCAAAGATCAGTCGTGATCCTTCGTCTCAGTTCTGTTCAAAGTTTTCATAACCCCAGTGAGCACGAATCCTCCTGCAGGTGTCTGAAAACCCTCACGCAGAGTACGGCCTGACGGACAACATCCAGGTAACGCACACACACACACAGTGCACTGTGGTATGAGACGGTCGAGGCAGACTCCCAGCATGCTTTGCTGCTGCTCCTCAGAGGACGGTGGAGAACGAGAAGGCGAGCGCAGAGAAGATCTCGAAGCAGAAGGTGGACCTGCAGGCGCTGCCGACCAGAGCGTACCTGGACCAGACCGTGGTCCCCATCCTGCTGCAGGGCCTGTCGGTGCTCGCCAAGGAACGGTCAGACCACACACACACACACACACACACGCACGCGCGCGCGCGCGCGCACACACACACACACACACACAGTTTTTTAGTCAAAAGCTGAAGACGTTTCAGTCCGTTTTTTTTTTATGTCTGTGGACTTTTCCGCGCTGGGTTTCTCCTCTCTGGCAGCGTTTGTTCAGGCCTTTTCAGGGTGGAAGAACTTTTTTGTTTCGCAGCATGTTTTTACATCAGAAATGATTTTTTCATTTCATTTAAAATGTGAGTGAAGGACCAAAGTGTCTGTAATGACGGAGCAAACACAACATGATCATCATCTGTCGAGATGTCATTGGCTGCTGGAGGAAACTGTTTGACCAATCAGGAGCGACAGTCTGATTCTGCAGCTCGTTGAATGAACCTTCATTAAATCAGTAATCAGTTCATTTGTTCATCTTTTATATTGTTGTTTAGTTTTTATTGGTGGATGAAAAACATTCATCACTTCTCGTCTTAAGGTGGGTTTTTTTTTTGTTTTCTCCTCGTTGTTGTTTTTGTTTTTCTTGACAGAATGAATGAATCCAGACTTTCTTCTTCTCCAAACAGTCAGTTTGATTTTTCTCTTCCAGACCTCCGAACCCCATCGAGTATCTGGCAGCGTTCCTGCTGAAGAACAAATCCCAGTTTGAAGAGAGGAATTAAACTGGTGTCTGGCGCTGCACCTGAAGTCCTTTCATCCAGAAGAAACCGCTCTCAGCTCGTCTTTTGTTTATGAACTGCTCGACTGTTTTTTTCTGTTTTTGTTTTTTAAATCCAGAATAAAAATGTTGATGTGAAACAGGAGCTGTGGGATTTTATTCTGAAAGGATCATCCTGTTTGGCCTTAAAGGAAAAGTTCATTTTATTTCCTTCTGACAGTGAGACGTTGCATGTTTAGCTTAGCTTAGCATAAAGACTGAAGGCAGGGGGAAACTGCTAGCCCGGCTCTGTCCAGAGTTCAAAAACACACCCACCAACACCTTGAAAGGTGGAGTTCAGCGCTGGAGCTGTTTCAGGAAGACGAGTCAAGTGCTGATATTGACTGACTTCAGAACATCTTTCATGGTGTTGATGGCCGTGTGGCGCCCTCTGGTGGTTGAAGATTTAAAGCCGCGTGAAGTTGGTCAGCGTCAAAAACAAGCAGTCACTGAGTTAAGACGTCGGCGATGCTAACGGGCAACAGGATGACCGGAGCGAGGTTAACGTCGCCTGATTTCAGCTCCGAAGTGAAACCAGGAGCTAAATGACGCTAAAAAGCTCCGACAGAGAAAGTTCATTCAAAACATTTTTACTCGTTCGGCTCATTCCAGCAGTTTAACAGTTTGACTTTATTGCACAGTACAAGAAAAAAAAAGTCTGCAACGTGTTCAAACACTGAATCAGCTCCAGTTCACTCAAACCGCAGGCCACGGCCCTCTTACCCAGAATCCCCTGCAGGTGTCCTGTCTCATTTCTGAGGCCACGCTGAACAGAACACTCAGCTGACACGTTTCTGCTGAACGCCGTCGTGACCGAAAACAGAAAACACTGAAGTTTAAACTGAAAACGTCTGAGTCGAAGCTCTTTGAAAGGCTGGTCTGTGATTTGGGTGAAAGGATTCTTCAGATTAGATTAGATTAGATTAGATTTCCCCAAAACTGAAACAAACAATCAACAAACGTGATGATTATTTTCCTGATTAAACTTTTATCTACAAAATGTCAGAAAACTGAAAAATCGTTTCCCACAACCAAAGAGATGAGCTCAGCTTCGACCGTCAGTCGAACCGGGGCGGGACGAGTTTAAACCAGTTTAAGCTGAACGTCTCAGTTTAAACCTGGTTTAAGCTGAACTAAGCCTGCATCAATTCTAATCTCAGTTTAAATGGCTCCTTGTTGGGAAGTCTGTAAAAAAAGAAGCTTCTGTGAGAAAAATCCACCTTGAAATGCTGTAAAACATCAAATGATGACGATAAATTTACAAACTGTTGATCCAGAAATATTAAAGCTTCCTCTTTGTCTTTTAACTTCCTGTCTGCACAGGAAGTGGGAATGTGTCGGGTTGTGTAGCTCGTCATCCTGCTCAGAAACATCAATGATGTCGTTTCAAGTTTAACGTCGTCGTCTCACACAAACTTTTCTGTTTGTGTCACTGATGTTCAATAGATCAATTAGTTTGATGCCGTTCTTACTAATTTAAAGTTAATTTGACAGTTGAAACGTTGGTAAATCAGCTGCTTCAGCGTTAAACGCTAATAATCTGCATCTTTGCAGAAACACAAAGCTGCTGCTCTGACGCAGGATTAGCGAGTTGCGCTAGCCGTCAGCTAGCTAACTCTGGGCGAGGTGTCAGGTCACATGACCTCCTCATAAAAGTCGATGTCTGTGTGAACCAATCAGGATCGACACCTCTGACTCGTGTTTACTGAAGTGGTGATACTGACAGGAAGTTAAAAGACAAAACAGGAAATGGAGCTAAAAAACATTTGCTGCTTGACGTCAGTAACAAAGTTTTCCTCCCTGCAGAACAGGACTGAATGTTTACAGGCTAAAAACAGGAATGTTTGTTTAGACTGACAGGTGTGTCAGCCAATCACACGCAGCCGTGGTGCCTCTCAGTCACAAACATCACAGCGGCGTTACATCTCAAATCGTCCCCTCAGAAACACACAGACGTGATGAGTTACAGGATCTAAGGCGGATCTTTCCGTTACACTATCAGTCAGCAGGTGATCAGAAGCACACCTGAGCAAAAACAACCAGGTATCCTGCTGCCACCATCACCACCTGACACCCACGCCAGCTTCCTCTGTCTGCATTACATCACTTCCTGTGAATGCACCGCGTTCCTCAAACAGACGTTTGCAGACTCGTAGAAAACCTGCACAGGAAGTAGTCTCTGTGCGTACGTCGTCAGGCGGCGGCGGTCCTGCAGGATAACGGGGGGGGGGGGCTTTCTGTCAGATGTAAAACTGGTGAGCAGCCAGGTTGTCCATGAAGGGCTGAACCAGGAAGTCTGTGGAGAAGTAGAAGACCAAGCCAAAGGTGATGGAGATGGGCAGCGCCGGCAGAGCCTTCTTAAAGATGGCCAACAGCAGCAGAGTCAGACACAGGCCCTGAGACAGGTACACAACAGGTGTGTTACAGGTGTGTTTCATACAGAGAACAGGTGTGTTACAGGTGTGTTTCACACACAGAACAGGTGTGTTACAGGTGTGTTTCATACAGAGAACAGGTGTGTTACAGGTGTGTTTCACACACAGAACAGGTGTGTTACAGGTGTGTTACACACACAGAACAGGTGTGTTTCACACACAGGTGTGTTACAGGTGTGTTTCAGTCACACGGACAGACTTGACTGTGACATTTCAGGACTTTTCTTCACATTTCAGAGCTGCTGCAGATTTTCGGGGACGTCCTGCTGACGCAGGTTTCAGGTACTTCCTGATGAGGACTGTTCGTGTGCGTTCTTTACATTTGAGGAGTTACTGAAGAAACTTTCTTTTTCTGAAAGTTGTCGATTTTAGGATTTTGTCAGCTTCACGAAGAGATTTTCAGCTGTTTTTGGACGTCGCTAATCGAGCTAACAGACCGCGGTGCCTCATCGTGGAGGTCTGACGACGTGTCGTGGACATGAAACGAGAACTCACAATAAGAATGGCGACGAAGCAGGCGAGCGTCGTGTTCCAGTCGCCGCCGGTCGCCGCAGCTTTTCCAACCAGAACGCTGTAGAAGATGAAATCACCGAGGCCGAGCTTCACTCCTCCTGCAGACACACCAAGACTTTGAACGTCTCACAGGGACGAAACACACACAGCTGATCAGACAAACAGCTGACGTCAACTCACTGTCCTCCTCCAGGTCGTCCTCTGCAAACCGCCGGGACTGTCCACCCTCAGGCTCCGCCCCCCTGCCGCTCTGCTCCGCCTCCTCGTCTGAAAAACAAGATGGCGGCAGGGTGACATCATGAACTCGAGCTGATCCTAAAGCACAAATTTCTTCAAAAAGTTGCATAAAATAATAATTTCATTTCAAATCAGTGAATAAAAAAATTCAAACTATCAGAAATTTTACTCACTTTTCTTCATTTTGATTATTTTATTTCAAGACAAAATTCTTTGGAAATGTTTAAATGATGTTGTTACTTTGAAACGTTTGTTTTCATTTTGATTTGAACGTAAACATAAACACTGTCACACTTCATACTGTAGATCTGGGGTGGACAAAATAACAGAAACACATAACACTTTAATGTAACAACCGTTATCTTCAATCATCACACTGCTCAGCTGTTCATGATATTGTGTCCACCCCCTCATTTCCCATGATTCCTTGCTAGTTATGTTGGACCTGTTTCTTGTCCAGGGCGCTGAGCGTCCATCGGGCTCGCCATCCCCACCGTCCACATCATGGCCGCTGAACACACACACACACAAATAAAAGAAAAGTCTGTCACAGCGTGCTAGCAGCGTGGCTACACGGACGACACCGTCCCACTGAGATGTTCTCTGGATGGACTTTCACGTTCCCTCAGGATGAGCTGGAATAACTTTATTGATCCGCTGACTTTTCATCTAGCGCCACCATCAGGTCAACATGTTAATGTGTCAAAGCAACAGCAGAACTAAAGACATTCAGTCTCAGCTGGACCCTGTGTTTACTGCTAACGAGCTAAACTAACATTATACATTAAAATTAACATTATACCCACTTAACATCAGCATGTTAGCATGCTGATGTTAGCATTAGCTCAGTGCAGCCTCACCGAGCTGCTAGCATGACTGCAGACAAACTTTCAGGTTAAGAAGAATTCTGACCACTTTCATCACAAGCCAATGCGGAGGTCATCCAAACGGCAGCATCGCAGTGGCGTAACAGTTAACGTACCGACCATGTGATCAAAACGTTCTGACCATGTGATCATAACGTACCGACCATGTGATCAAAACGTTCTGACCCCTGTCAGGTCTGATTTGACTCTTGTGACCTTAATGAAGTTGAATGGACTCACAGGAGTAGATGAGGGCGGGGAAGATGGGCTCGTTGCGTTCCTGAGCCGTCTCCACCAACATCCTGAGAGGACCTTTAGGTGACAGGACGGCCACCAGGTCTGCAGCAACACAAACAATCAGAGTAGGGCATGATGGGAAGGCTGAACAAGCATCTGAATTCTTTGCAGGTGAAATAACAAACAACAAGGGTCATGTGACAGTTGGAGGCCTCTCCCTTTCAGCAGTCATGCCAACTATGCTAATGCTAATTTCATATTGAAAGAAGGTGATCAGTGCTAGCGGAGAAGCTCACTAGCATTAGTGCTAGGCTGACTAAACCCGTCCGTCGTGACACCATAGCTGACCAGAGGCTATGAGCAGGTGGCCCACAGGTGCCTCCATCTGTCATGTGACCCTCGCCTTCACGTTTAGGAAGTTTTTGTTTTCTGTGAAATAATCTCCAGCCGGTCGTCAGTGGTCACGTCCATTTGACACTCCAGACTCATTGACCACCGTGTTTGAAGATCGGATATGAAGGTGTAGCTAACAACCACTTCGAGGTTTTAATGTCCTGAAAACAGCACGACAAGCTGCTGAAGAAAACTCTGCTGCCCCACAGGTGACACGCTCCTCCAGGTACCTTTAATGAGTCTGAACAGCCTCCAGCACTCAGCAGCGACTCACCGTAGACGGAGATGGCGCCCAGGATGACCCACGCCGACCACTCGGGCAGGTATTTGATGAAGACGAGGGCCATGAGGGCACTGATGAGGATGAGGTAGGCCTGCTGCAGCTGGAGGGGGCCCTTCCAGTGGATACAGATCATGCCCACCGCCCCGAAGTTCCAGATGATCACCCCCACCGTCGGGTAGTCCACCGCCAGGTTGTACGTCTTAAACACTTCGCTGGGAAACAGAGGAAGAGCGCCGTGATGCACCTGAACCGCTTCATTAATGTGGAACCTGCAGGTTCACCCTCACTGAGTGTCTGTGGTCGACGTTTAAATAAAGTTATTACACAAAGCACAATAAGGTCAAAGAGAGCAGGACTCACCCCAGATACATGAAGCTGAACCAGAAGAGCAGCATGAGGGAGGACAGGATGAGCCAGCCGTGGATGAACTGAACAGCACAAACACATCACACGTCACCACGCTGCTGAGGAGACGGCGCCCTCTGGCAGCACCACGTTCAACTGCAGCTACACATGTGACTGTGGTCATGTGACTGTGTCATGTGTGTTTATCATTATGTGCTTTGATTCATTACGCTCGCTGCACTGCCTCCATTAAAGCCTGCTGACCTTGTAGCAGCGATACTTGTAGAGGACGACCAGGAAGATGGTCATGACCACGATGACGCTGATCATGATGATGGTGTTGAGGACGGAGTTGAGGAGCCGGCGGCCCACAGACGGGGTGTTCTCTGTGAACGGCGTGTAGATCCTGCAGGGACAAACAGTGTTAGCTGCGAGCGCGGGAGTCCGACATGTGATGGCCGAAGCGTGGACTCACAGCTGCTGGTCGGTCTTCTCCGTGTAGAAGCTGACCGACTTGATGGTGGCGACCACCACCACCATGCAGAGGGTGACGGGGATGAAGAGCATGATGACGTGCTTGGCTCCGTACTTCAGAGTCAGCTCCTCATCGTCTGCCTCCACCTCCTGGTCTGAGCCGCCGCCATCCGCAGCAGCCGGACCCGCCCTCCTGCTGACCCTGGGCTGGACCAGCAGAGGGCAGCGTTCAGTGTCAGGGAAGCAGGAAATACACCAGACCAATAAGAGCGTTTCACACTTTGAGCATTGAGGACAAACCACCTTTTTTGGCTTCTGACGACTGACATGAGATGTTGCTGCCTAATAAATAAAAACCGTTACCCTTTTGGACGGCGTGTCGTTGGGGGGGTTGACGTCTGGATCTGGTCTGTAGGACGGAACCACCGGATTCTCAGACGGGACCAACGCTGTCCTCTCGTTGTAGGAGTCGTCGTCGCTGTCGGAGGCGTTCATGGCGGCTTCACAAAGTACCGACTGCAAGTGACATCACAGAAACAGACCCAGCAGTGACCAGACCATGTGACCACAGGTCGCCAATCACAGGCATGAGAGAGACCCCCACCCTCCCAGCCAGCGAGGACCCTGACCGTTTAGATACATATGAAACCCAAACTTTGGTTTCTTAAATCTCTGTGAACGTCATCGTCTTCCTGCCCAGCGGTCGACACCCACACAGACACGTGTCCGTCAGTTACCACCAATCAACAGCCAGCGAGCTCTGACGTCACTTTGCCCTGAGTGCCCCCCCCCCCCGATCCTGTGACAGTCTGCTGATCACTGATCAGCTGTTAGCGCCACACTTCACTGCTGCAGTCGCTCAGATTACTGAGAAAAACACCAGATTTTCACATATTTACATTTCAAATAGTAAGTAAAAAAACACAAACATGACATGAAGTACCTCCTGCTGTGTACTTTTGTACTTCACCTGTGACGTCATCAGTCGAGACATTTTGTGTCTAAAACCTGCAGATCAGGTAGAAATACAGAGGTAGAGTACAAGTACACCGTATGAGTAAAGTGGCCGGTCAGGTGAGCAGGGGAAAAAAACAGGTGAATAACTGTATCCACGGCAACCAGCAGCCTCCTCCATAAGTGACAGAGTACATTTACTGCAGTATTAGTTCTCAGGTACTTTATGCAGCTGCATACTTGTACTTCAGAGGGAAACGTTTGTTTTTCTGCTGATTTAAAACATCCTGAGACGTTAAAGACGGTCGTGATCAACACGTCATGACGTCATTCTACGTTAAACACTCATTCATTCACACACTCCGCCTTCAGCACGCTGTCACGTGTCAGCAGGTTTACTGATAATACTCAAGTACTTTTACTTTCAATCAGAACGTAGTACTTCTCCTTCTCTGTGGTGTTTGGACAGTTGAAGATGAGGCACCTGAAGGCCTCATGCCTGAACTTGGCCTGGAAACCATTAAATCCGCCCCTGCAGCAGACACCCAAACGCCACACGAACAAACTCCTCACCGTCACCTTCAAACGTCTAAAGAGCCGAAAACGTCTCTGTTCAGCTAGCTGTCCTCACACTGAGGGGACATTTAATCCTCGGCTTGGACACTTCTGTCTCTGTCAGTCTGTCTCAGTCTGTCTGTCCAGGTGTCCTCAGACGACATGGAGGTGACTGCAGGTGAAGACATGTCGATCGAGTCCTTAGACTCACCTGAGCGCTTCAGCTCTGACACTTTACCTGGATTCAAGCCGCAGAGGACAGAAAAACAGCCGCTCCGAAAGTAAACACCGACCGACAACCCGGAAGATGGCAGTCAGCTGACCCGCACACCACGTGACCGCCGCACGTCACGAGATCACGTGGTGTGCCGACGTGATTCACCTTATGACGAAGAGTGAGATTTAAACCCGCAGTTTGTGTCACATTAACGAGAGTTTCTGGAACCTTCTGCGTTTGACCAGTGACCTCAGAGACGGACGGAACCACGTGGTACCAACACCTGGTCAGCCGCCCGGAAGTACGTTACTTCATGTACTTTAAGTACACTGATAGTACTTCAACACGTTCACCTCAGTGAGGTTTTGAGTGCACATTCACTTGCTGTGAGTATTTTCACTGTGTATCAGTACTTTTACTTCAGTGAAGGATCTGAACAGTTTTCATGTCAGACCAGAAAACAACCAGACATGAAAATTAAAGTTAGAAAATCCATCATTAAGTTTGAAACCAGAGTCATTTCTAAAAGTCCTTCCAAGCAGAAACACCAAAAATCAACGTTTCAGCCTCCACATGTGGACGTTTTCTAGTTTGGCAGTTTTCTTTGACATATTTCTCTGTCTCTGTCTCTGTGTCTCAGTCTCTCAGTCTTTCAGTCTCAGTCTCTGTGTCTCAGTCTCTCAGTCTTTCAGTCTCAGTCTCTCTGTCTCAGTCTCTCTGTGTCTCTGTCTCAGCTCTCTGTCTCAGTCTCTGTGTCTCTGTCTCAGCTCTCTGTGTCTCTGTCTCAGTCTCTGTGTCTCAGTCTCTCAGTCTTTCTGTCTCATTCTCTCTGTCTCAGCTCTCTGTCTCAGTCTCTCTGTGTCTCTGTCTCAGTCTCTCTGTGTCTCTGTCTCAGTCTCTGTCTCTCTCTCAGTCTCTCAGTCTCTCAGTCTCTCTGTCTCAGTCTCTGTGTCTCAGTCTCTCAGTCTCTCTGTCTCAGTCTCTCTGTCTCAGCTCTCTGTGTCTCTGTCTCAATCTCTGTGTCTCTGTCTCAGTCTCTCTGCA
This sequence comes from Chaetodon auriga, assembly GCF_051107435.1. Classification (NCBI taxonomy): domain Eukaryota; kingdom Metazoa; phylum Chordata; class Actinopteri; order Chaetodontiformes; family Chaetodontidae; genus Chaetodon; species Chaetodon auriga. The sequence continues at coordinate 582,838 of NC_135077.1, forward strand.
GATGAAAAGACTTCACACTTCTTCTCTGATGGAAAATGACGGAACTTCATCACAGAGTTTCTGAAGATTTAACGCTGAATTAAAACACAAAATCACAAAAAACTAAAATCAGACGGGACAGGCTGGAGGACTCATTGTCCCCGGCAATGACAGCCGCGTCCAGCAGGCGGCGGCAGCGCTCCGCTCTGCGCTCCGCTCTGCGCTCCGCTCATGAACACGAAGAAGAAGCAGCGCGTTGGTCTGAACCGAGCGGCTCTGTGGACTGAACCGGACCAGGGTACTGTGATATGGACGTGGATGAGTCTGTGGGGCAGAAGCGGCAGCAGGCGGACCGGTGACGGTGCCGGGAAGCTGGCGGTGCTGTCTTCCGTGTCCTACCCGCTGCTGGCCGCGCTGTCCCTGCTCCGGTCGCTCTTCTGCTGGCTGTGGAGCCGCACCGCGGCCGCTGTCAAAGCCGAGCCCCGAGCCACTGCCGAGCCCGGCGGCGCGAAGGGACAGCAGCGGGACGGCAGCGGGAGTCCGGAGCGAGGCGAGCGGGTCAGGAGGCACCACGGCCGGGCCTTCGAGTGCATCTCTGCGGCGCTGAGGATCGATGAGGACGAACAAGGTACCCGTTCATGGCAGCTTTCCCTCTGAGACCTTCGACACCGTACTCCTTTAGAAAAGCCCTGATTTAAGCGGAGCGTCGCTCACTGAACGTTGAGCCTTTTTGTCAAAGTTAATAGAAAATCTTTGCTGCTCGGTGGATGTGATCCACGCCGAGTGGAAAAATCGATCGTTTAGGCCAATTAATAAGCACAATAAGTTCTTCTTCTGACACCTGTGAGCATCGATGGAAGCACAGATTCAACTAGACTATTTTTCAGTGGAGTTTGGTTTGAGAAGGTTTCTGACTGAACACACAACAGCCGCACTTTTAGATCAGGAAACAGACTTTATCGACTCTGTGCTGATGGAGTATTGATCAGCTGGAGGCTGCCAGCCTGTCACCAGTGTAAAGTGAGAGGGTGAAGCAGCTGCAACCATCAGTTCTTTCCATCATTGGTTCATCTGTAAACGCTGATGTTGTGTTTAATGTTAAGCTGTCCACAGCAGGACGTCCTCCTCATGTGAGGGAGCATGGACACATCAGTTTACCTGCTTTGTTCCAGTCACACAGTCAATAATATGAAGCTCCTCACCCAGCACCGTCCGATGTGACAGCGTGTCAGGATCCAGCAGATCAATAAATCTGACCCCATCGGGCAAAGAGAGCTGTCCACGCCAGAGTCTCACCACAGAGCCAGCCGTGCATTATGGGACTTTTCCACGTCTCGCCATTTTCATAATTAAAGCGAAGACAGACAGAAGCAGCTTCCACTCTGACGTCGATATTCAGGAGTTTAACAGCTGAGGTGATGAGGATGATGGTGATGACGAAGATGATGATGATGATGATGATGATGCCTTTAAACACAACATGAACAGACTTCGTGCACATTTGTTTTTCTTGTAACTGTGACGCATTCTGCGCGTAACGTTTTACAGTGTAAACATCAGCTGGTGATGGAGACGCTCGTGAATGAACTCATTAACTCATTAATGAGTTCACGTTCATGTCAGCTCTGATTCTTCTGTCCGCGCTCGCTGATGTCAGCTGACGTGTCCCTCTGTGTCTGTTAGGCGGGAGGTTTTGGACAGGACAAACAAACCACCTTCATGTTTAGCTTACAAACATGAATTTCCCTTAAAGTCCATATTGCAGAGCTCCTGTGGCTCCTTCACAATAAGAGCCTCACAGGAAATGGCTCATTAGCTGCTCATCACTGTTCCTGTGCTTTTATTCTGGGAAGCAAAGAGAAAATAAAACTGTTCATCTGTGAGTCGACTGTTAGTTTTGATGAGTGATGTCAGAGTGTACGCTCATTTTCATTGGCTGACGTGTTGTCAGGTGACAAGCAGCAGGCGGTGGGCTGGTACCAGCGAGGGATCGCAGAGCTGGAGGAAGGAATCGCCATCCAGGTCTCAGGAAGCGGTGAGTCCAGTTCACCGCAGAGACAAACAGTCAGAGGAACAAGAACCACGTTCTCCACATTCACGGCCAGAAATCATGTTTTAATCTGACATCTTTGATGTGTGGAGAGTTAAAGCGTCACCGAGCTGCAGACGCGTTCACGTTTCTTCCTCTTCCAGGAGAGAAATGTGAGCGCGACAGACGGCTGCAGAACAAGATGACCGCCAACCTGCTGATGGCCAAAGACCGGCTGCAGTCTTTAGGTACGATCGGTGATCTGAACGCTCAGTGTCCACGTCTTTCAGATCACATCTGTCCCGTTTGTGTCTCTCTGTGGTCGTTTTCCGTCTCTTTGTGGTCGTTTTCCATCTCTTTGTGGTTGTTTTTTGTCTATTTGTGGTTGTTTTCCATTTCCTTGTGGTCATTTTCCATCTCTTTGTGGTCGTTTTCTGTCTCTTTGTGGTCATTTTTTGTCCCTTTGTGGTCATTTTTGGTCTCCTTGTGGTCATTTTCCGTCTCTTCGTGGTCGTCTTTCGTCTCTTTGTGGTCGTTTTCTGTCTCTTTGTGGTCATTTTCTGTCTCTTTGTGGTCATTTTCCGTCTCTTCGTGGTCATTTTCTGTCTCTTTGTGGTTGTTTTCTGTCTCTTTGTGGTCATTTTCCGTCTCTTCGTGGTCATTTTCTGTCTCTTTGTGGTCGTTTTCTGTCTCTTTGTGGTCATTTTTTGTCCCTTTGTGGTCACTTTCTGTCTCTTTGTGGTCATTTTCCGTCTCTTTGTGGTCGTTTTCTGTTTCTTCGTGGTCATTTTTTGTCCCTTTGTGGTCATTTTTGGTCTCCTTGTGGTCATTTTCCGTCTCTTCGTGGTCGTCTTTCGTCTCTTTGTGGTCGTTTTCTGTCTCTTTGTGGTCGTTTTCTGTCTCTTTGTGGTCATTTTCCGTCTCTTCGTGGTCATTTTCTGTCTCTTTGTGGTTGTTTTCTGTCTCTTTGTGGTCATTTTCCGTCTCTTCGTGGTCATTTTCTGTCTCTTTGTGGTCGTTTTCCGTCTCTTTGTGGTCATTTTTTGTCCCTTTGTGGTCACTTTCTGTCTCTTTGTGGTCATTTTCCGTCTCTTTGTGGTCGTTTTTTGTCTCTTTGTGGTCGTTTTCTGTCTCTTTGTGGTCATTTTCCGTCTCTTTGTGGTCGTTTTTCATCTCTTTGTGGTCATTTTCCGTCTCTTTGTGGATGTCTTTCGTCTCTTTGTGGTTGTTTTTTGTCTCTTTGTGGTCGTTTTCCGCCCCTTTGTGGTCATTTTTCATCTCTTTGTGGTCGTTTTCTGTCTCTTTGTGGTCATTTTTTGTCCCTTTGTGGTCACTTTCTGTCTCTTTGTGGTCATTTTCCGTCTCTTTGTGGTCGTTTTCCGTCTCTTTGTGGTCGTTTTTTGTCTCTTTGTGGTTGTTTTCTGTCTCTTTGTGGTCATTTTTTGTCCCTTTGTGGTCATTTTTGGTCTCCTTGTGGTCATTTTCCGTCTCTTCATGGTCGTCTTTCGTCTCTTTGTGGTCATTTTCCGTCTCTTTGTGGTCGTTTTTTGTCTCTTTGTGGTTGTTTTCTGTCTCTTTGTGGTCATTTTCCGTCTCTTTGTGGTCGTTTTTCATCTCTTTGTGGTCATTTTGCGTCTCTTTGTGGATGTCTTTCGTCTCTTTGTGGTTGTTTTTTGTCTCTTTGTGGTCATTTTTCATCTCTTTGTGGTTGTTTTCTATCTCTTTGTGGTCGTTTTCTGTCTCTTTGTGGTCATTTTTTGTCCCTTTGTGGTCACTTTCTGTCTCTTTGTGGTCATTTTCCGTCTCTTTGTGGTCGTCTTTCGTCTCTTTGTGGTCGTTTTCCGCCCCTTTGTGGTCATTTTTCATCTCTTTGTGGTTGTTTTCTATCTCTTTGTGGTCATTTTCTGTCTCTTTGTGGTCATTTTTTGTCCCTTTGTGGTCACTTTCTGTCTCTTTGTGGTCATTTTCCGTCTCTTTGTGGTCGTCTTTCTGTCTCTTTGTGGTCATTTTCCGTCTCTTTGTGGTCGTTTTTTTCTCTTTGTGGTCATTTTTTGTCCCTTTGTGGTCATTTTCCGTCTCTTTGTGGTCGTTTTTCATCTCTTTGTGGTCATTTTCCGTCTCTTTGTGGATGTCTTTCGTCTCTTTGTGGTTGTTTTCTGTCTCTTTGTGGTCATTTTCCGTCTCTTTGTGGTTGTTTTTTGTCTCTTTGTGGTTGTTTTCCGCCCCTTTGTGGTCATTTTTCATCTCTTTGTGGTTGTTTTCTATCTCTTTGTGGTCGTTTTCTGTCTCTTTGTGGTCATTTTTTGTCCCTTTGTGGTCATTTTCCGTCTCTTTGTGGTCGTTTTTTTCTCTTTGTGGTCGTTTTTTGTCCCTTTGTGGTCATTTTCCGTCTCTTTGTGGTCGTTTTTCATCTCTTTGTGGTCATTTTCCGTCTCTTTGTGGATGTCTTTCGTCTCTTTGTGGTTGTTTTCTGTCTCTTTGTGGTCATTTTCCGTCTCTTTGTGGTTGTTTTTTGTCTCTTTGTGGTCGTTTTCCGCCCCTTTGTGGTCATTTTTCATCTCTTTGTGGTTGTTTTCTATCTCTTTGTGGTCGTTTTCTGTCTCTTTGTGGTCATTTTCCGTCTCTTTGTGGATGTCTTTCGTCTCTTTGTGGTTGTTTTCTGTCTCTTTGTGGTCATTTTCCGTCTCTTTGTGGTTGTTTTTTGTCTCTTTGTGGTTGTTTTCCGCCCCTTTGTGGTCATTTTTCATCTCTTTGTGGTTGTTTTCTATCTCTTTGTGGTCGTTTTCTGTCTCTTTGTGGTCATTTTTTGTCCCTTTGTGGTCATTTTCCGTCTCTTTGTGGTCGTTTTTTTCTCTTTGTGGTCGTTTTTTGTCCCTTTGTGGTCATTTTCCGTCTCTTTGTGGTCGTTTTTCATCTCTTTGTGGTCATTTTCCGTCTCTTTGTGGATGTCTTTCGTCTCTTTGTGGTTGTTTTCTGTCTCTTTGTGGTCATTTTCCGTCTCTTTGTGGTTGTTTTTTGTCTCTTTGTGGTCGTTTTCCGCCCCTTTGTGGTCATTTTTCATCTCTTTGTGGTTGTTTTCTATCTCTTTGTGGTCGTTTTCTGTCTCTTTGTGGTCATTTTTTGTCCCTTTGTGGTCACTTTCTGTCTCTTTGTGGTCATTTTCCGTCTCTTTGTGGTCGTCTTTCGTCTCTTTGTGGTCATTTTCTGTCTCTTTGTGGTCATTTTTTGTCCCTTTGTGGTCACTTTCTGTCTCTTTGTGGTCATTTTCCGTCTCTTTGTGGTCGTTTTTTGTCCCTTTGTGGTCGTTTTCCGTCTCTTTGTGGTCATCTTTCGTCTCTTTGTGGTCATTTTCTGTCTCTTTGTGGTTGTTTTCTGTCTCTTTGTGGTCGTTTTCCGTCTCTTTGTGGTCGTTTTCCATCTCTTTGTGATCATTTTCCGTCACTTGACCACATGATCACATGACCTTCATGTGTAAGTGGACTTCCTCTTTCGTCTCGTTGTCAGTCGAAGCTGTTGTTGTTCTCAGTTTTTGGTTTTTGGTTCCTCTGAACGGTGTTTCTTTCCTCTTCACTCTTGCTCTTTCAGTCTCGGTGCTCTCAGGTTCCAGGACTCAGACAGATGTTTCCGCCGTCAGCACTGACCCCGCCTACCACACTGCCCACCTGTCCTCAGGTACGTCTGCCGGCCTTCAGAGAGGCCGATATCTGTGGCGCCCGTCCAGCTTTGTCTTCATTTCCTGGATGAAAACTGTCTTTTGTACTTTGTTGTTGTGTAAAACTCTTTGTGTGTGTGTGTGTGTGTGTGTGTGTGTGTGTGTATGTATGTGTGGTCAGCAGGTGGTGCTGTCTCCAGAAAGAGAGACCATCCAGGACCATCCAGCAGACCAAAGCACTTCCAAAAGACGTCCTCCTCCTCCACCTCCTCCTCCTCCTCCTCGGCCGGCCTCCATCGCTCGCAGCGCCCCCCCGCCCTCGCCAACAGTAAGGTGTGTTTGATTCGTTCTGTCAGAGGAGCTTGGGGCTCCAGGCCGAGGTGAGTTTGCGTCCTGGCGTGTTGTCAGACAGTGATCAAACGCTTACTGTGTTGACTCCTCCTGCAGGGCAGAACAAGTCGTCACAGCATTAAAGTCAACTCGCCGACATCAACACCACTGAAGAAGAAAGACGCAAAGAACCTGAAGAACGTAGACGGAAAGCTCGCCAACCTCATCCTCAACGAGATCGTCGACAGGTGAGAGGCGCAGACGTACCGGTTGTGGTTAGCTTCTGATACCCATTGATTTTTTGGTTGTAAGCGAGCTGAGCGTGGAGGTGAGTGGAGTGAGACACTGCTGACCTCTGATTGGTTGTTTGGTATTGATGGTGTATCTGTTTTGGATCACTGGTTGTATCGATGGTGTGTTTCAGCGGCTCGTCCGTCAGGTTTGCAGACGTTGCCGGTCAGGATTTGGCGAAGCAGGCGCTGCAGGAGATCGTCATCCTGCCGGCGCTGAGGCCTGAGGTGACCGTAGAGACGTTACAGTGGAGGTTTACTGAAGGCACACGAGGAGCACGTCTTCTTTGAAAGCTTTGTTGACAGTTTCTTCTTTTGCGGTTATGGTCCATCAGCAGATTTTCTTCTTCTCTAGTTGTTTACAGGACTGCGTGCTCCAGCCAGAGGACTTCTTCTGTTCGGTCCGCCCGGCAACGGCAAGACGATGCTGGTGAGTCTGAGAGACCCGAAGACGAGACGAAGGTCTGTTCGCTCGTTTCTAATTTTATGACAGCAAACAAATAAAGCGTTTCATCATGAAGTTTAAATTCCGTTCATCACATGACGGATTCATCCTGAAAACACGTCAGAGCAAAAGTTCTCCCACCGAGACAGGAATGCTAATGTCAGCATGCTAACACGCACACAGTAACAATGCTAACATGCTGATGTTTAATGATGCTCCCCATGTTAGCTCAGCTCATTAGCATGCTAATGTTAGCATCTTATAAACAACATTTACATTAAGCCATCAACATTTTAAAGCGCTGCCGTCATGTGAGACGACAGAGAAACACCTGACCAACAGAAAGTTCTGGTTAACTTTAAAGCAGCTCTGACCTTTGACCCCTGACATGCTGAAACACCTTAAAAACTCAGTTTTAGTCTGAAAGGTTCACGTCAAGCGTTTGATACGCTGATGCTTTGATCAACTACAGGCTAAAGCTGTGGCGGCTGAGTCCAACGCCACCTTCTTCAACATCAGCGCCGCCAGCTTGACCTCCAAATACGTGAGTCTCCCTGAACCAGTTCATACCTGCCGTGGTGGGAAACTGCTGACATCACTGCTCACCTGGAGCTGGTCCTCTGTCTGTGCAGGTGGGCGAAGGAGAGAAGCTGGTTCGAGCTCTGTTCTCTGTGGCCAGAGAGCTGCAGCCCTCCATCATCTTCATCGGTAAGTCTCACTCTAAATCAGTGGTTCTCAACCTGTGGTGCGGGCCCCTCCTGGAGGCCGTAGAGTCACTGCAGGTGGTCGAGCTGAAGGTGTCTTCACGTGGACTCACAGAGTTCTTTGATGGCAGCGGACGTCTGCTGATGAGGAGATCTTTGAGGTAGAAGCAGCAGATGGTGTTCATGATGAAGTCTGACGGTTTGTTGTTGGTGTTCAGATGAAGTGGACAGTCTGCTGTGTGAGCGGAGGGAGGGTGAGCACGACGCCAGCCGACGCCTCAAGACCGAATTCCTCATCGAGTTTGACGGAGTAATATATTGCATTTCTTATAAATTGATTGGTTTGTGCCTCCACATGAAGTGGAAACGCTGACGGATCGTCACTTGTTCCAGGTCCAGTCAGGAGGCGATGACCGCGTCCTGGTGATGGGAGCCACCAACAGGCCTCAGGAGCTGGACGAGGCTGTTCTCAGGTCAGCCCTCCTGTTTGACCAGTCTCACCATGATGCTTTGCATGTCCCTTTGTTGTCATTTCATGTCTCTTTGCTGTTGTTTCGTGTCTCGTTGCTGTTGTTTCGTGTCTCTTTGTTGTTGTTTCGTGTCTCTTTCTGTGTGTTTCGTGTCTCTTTGTTGTTTTCGTGTCTCTTTCTGTGTGTTTTGTGTCTCTTTGTCATCGTTTCGTGTCTCTTTGTTGTTGTTTCGTGTCTCTTTGCTGTTGTTTCGTGTCTCTTTGTTGTTGTTTCGTGTCTCTTTGCTGTTGTTTCGTGTCTCTGTCATCGTTTCGTGTCTCTTTGTTGTTGTTTCGTGTCTCTTTCTGTGTGTTTCGTGTCTCTTTGTTGTTTTCGTGTCTCTTTCTGTGTGTTTCGTGTCTCTTTGTTGTTGTTTCGTGTCTCTTTGCTGTTGTTTCGTGTCTCTTTGTTGTTGTTTCGTGTCTCTTTGCTGTTGTTTCGTGTCCCTTTCTGTGTGTTTCGTGTCTCTTTGTTGTTGTTTCGTGTCTCTTTCTGTGTGTTTTGTGTCTCTTTGTCATCGTTTCGTGTCTCTTTGTTGTTGTTTCATGTCTCTTTGTTGTTGTTTCATGTCTCTTTGCTGTTGTTTCGTGTCTCTTTGCTGTTGTTTCGTGTCTCTTTGTGGTCAGTGTTTGGAACCGGCAGCAGACAAAATGTCCTCAGCATGAAGTCCGTTTGGCAGCTGTTTGTCGGTGTCTCCTGTCGTCCTGTAGGTGGCAGCGGCTGCACTCAGCTTTGTTTTCATGTGTTTCTTTGCAGGCGTTTTGTTAAACGAGTGTACGTCGCTCTGCCGGCCGAGGAGGTGAGTTCACCTTCACTTCACCATGTCAGACAAAAATCTCGCTGGTTTGTGATGCGATGTGACGCTGCTTTTGTCCTCAGACTCGCTTCAAGCTGCTGAAGAACCTGCTGGAGAAACATGGAAACCCGCTGACTCGCAGCGAGCTGAGCCGGCTGGCCAGGTGACCGCTGACTCGTCAAACAAGTCCGAGTCATTGTTTCACGGACTGTGTTGAATGTCTGTTTGAAAGGCTCTCCTGATGCGTTCTGGGTGTTATCTGTCTGTCCCCACATGTCCTGAGGACAGTCAGGCTGCTCTTTACATACAGCAGAGGGCAGCGTCAGTGCTGACAAGAGGAGACCACCTGAACTTTGTCTGTTTCTGATTGGTTTAGAATAACAGAGGGATACTCGGGCAGTGACCTCACCTCATTGGCTAAAGACGCCTCGCTGGGACCAATCAGAGGTGAGAAACAGGCTTCACGTCAAAGATTGTACCAGACCGTAAAAGTCAGTTTGAATGAAGCTGGTTTTATTGGCCGGTGGCTCTTCGTCTCTTTCTTCTGTTTTTTTTTTCGTCTTTCTTTCTTTGTTTCTTGCCTCCTAAAACAAAGGCTTCACTCAGGGTGTGAACACATGGCGCTCTGAAGGTCAGCACTGAGACGTAGGTGAAGAAACAGCCTGAAGCTCTGCGCTCATGTTCATGCTCGTCTGAGGAGTCCTGATGGAGGCTGAGCTGAATCTTTTTTCACAGCTGTGGTCGTTCTGAATCAGTTCAGCGTAGAGACGCTCATTGATCTCTGTCAGCTCGTTCAGTGACAAACCGACGTTCGTGTGGATCAACGTGTCGCTGACAGAACCCTTAAAGTCGTTCTTCCTGTTTGTGTGTTTGGGCAGAGCTGCATCCTGAGCAGGTGAAGAAGGTGGAGGCCAGCGAGGTGAGTGCACCGGCCGATGATGTCATCACAGGTTTATTTTGGAAATGGACTTCCTCAGTGTGAGCAGGTGGAGGACAAACTCACCTGTGACATGGTGACAAAGGCTGTCAGGAGAAAACCTTGTATCTCCAGTTTGTAGGAATTTCATGTTTTGAGTTCAGTTCGGGAAGAAATGTGAAAGGTGAGTGAGTGAGTGAGTGAGTGAAGCAACAAGAAAAGAAGTAAAGAAACGAGAGATGAAAGAAAAGAAGAGAAGAATCTGAAGTTCTGCTTTCATCACGGTCATGAGGTCAAAGTTCAGTGTTTCCCTCTGAGCTTGTTAAAGCAGTGAACCTTCTGGTTTCTCCTCAGGTCCGAAACATCTGTTTCAGGGACTTTGTGGATTCTCTGAAGAAGATCAAGAGGAGCGTCGGTCCGCAGACTCTGGACCTTTACGTCCGCTGGAACAGAGACTTTGGAGACACTGCAGCTGTGTGAGCGCCACGCAGACGGACTTCTTCCAGAAACCTGGTTTTCAGTCAGCAGCAGAGAGTTTGTCAGTTTCTTACATCTTTAGTTCTTCGCTCAGACTCTGACGTCCACCGACCTTCTCTGAACTCACCGAACTGTTTGTAGCAATGAGGATTAAAAACTGTCCTTTTCCTTTTTATACAGTCTTTCAGTGTTCCAGATGCATTAAACACACGTGGATCTGACAGCGTTGGCTTGTTTTATTAAAGGGAAACTATCCCCCCCCCCCGCCCCCCATCACCTCTAACCGAGAAAAGCTAAGCTAACGGATAGTGACGAAGACGAAGGTCTGTTGATGATGTTCAGTCACTGGTTCCTGAGAAGACGGCACACTCTCACAGGTGAGAGGAGCAAAAGCATTTTTGGTTTGGACTGATCTGTCCCTTTAAGGTGGGCTGGTCTGTCCCTTTAAGGTGGGCTGGTCTGTCCCCTTAAGGTGGGCTGGTCTGTCCCTTTAAGGTGGGCTGATCTGTCCCTTTAAGGTGGGCTGGTCTGTCCCTTTAAGGTGGGCTGGTCTGTCCCTTTAAGGTTCGGGAATGCATTGTGTCAACGGTGTCCCCACAGGGACAGCGATAGAAACACCTGAGCTACAAACTCGCAGGAGACTGAGGAGTGAAGCTGCTGTCTGCTGGACTGGAGGATCCACACTGGACATCAGCAGCTGATAACAGACGACATCATCAATATGGATCCAGGATGTCAAACAGCTTCCAGGTGCTGCTGAACAGACCCGAGCCATGTGACCATCAGCCCACCACAGAGACCTGGATGAGGACAGCAGGCGCTACACAAACACGTCAGTACCTTCATACGTACGACACCTTCAAGAGTAGGAATAAATCAGACAGTTGACATGTTGGTCCACAGGTTTAAAAGAAGAGGTGATCAGACCAGAACCAGACGGGGGGAGAAGAAGAAGAAATGTGGTTTCTTCTTGGTTTGCGTTTAGCTGAAGGAAATGATCCAGTTTTTACAGCATTTTATTCAAAGCAGCCAATGAAAACTGACCGTTTGGTGTTTGGAGTTTTAAGTCTGGTGTCCAGTTGAAAACCATCTGAAGTGAGAACAGAAACGCGTAAAGTGTCTCATCATCTGTCCAAGGGGAAGCACATCCAAGACAGACGGAAGAGGATCGAGGACGGGACCTTGAGGTTCACCACAGCACAGTCTCAGGTGAGGGGGCGTGGCATCCATCAGGAAGTCCTGTCGGAGAGGTAAGAGGGGCGCTGCAGGACCGTCGCAGTCCACCCAGACCACCCACCAAGAGGTCACTGAGCAGGCTTTGAGAGACTGGGATCGATGAATAAAACCGACTTGACTGTGTGGCCCGGCACTCACCTGGCTGTCATGTGACTGCCAGGCGTCTGCCTCATCTGATCCGTTCAGGCTTCGGCTGTCGAGGCAGCCGGAGCTGCAGCCCCTCAGCAGCCTCATGACAGCAGTAACAGCTGTTCATGTCACCTTCATGTGGAAGTCAAACCTCAGAGCTCACAGCTGTCTGGACTTATTCTATCAATATTCATCTGATCAATCAATCAGTCTGAGTCCTTTGAGAAAAATCAGGTTTACTCTGCAGCAGGTATGAACAGGTGAAACGTTCTCTCGCCTCTGTGGAACAAACTGCTGACGCCGGACGAACTCGAGCGCGTCGGGCTTTGAAAGGTCTTTGAAGGAGCAGCTGGAGGCGTATGCTAATCTATGCTAACAGCCCTCCCCTTCCCTCCGGCTGCCTTTGAAGCTCAGTGGAACAGAGAAAAGTTCCCCTGAAGGCTAATGAGCCACGTTTCTGCCCGGCAGTGAACGCAGCAGCTCCTCAATCCAACACTTCAGTCAGGGACAAACGACTCTGCTCCAGTTAGTTACACTTGTTTTTGCTTTTGCCACTTTGGCCGTAATAAAGACGTAATTCTTAATTAATCACACTTGTTCAGTGTCGCAGTAACACTCAAAAATGTCCTCCATTAAACAAACAGTGTTTCTCAGCTTTAATGAAGGTTTTTATTGTTTACTGTTGTTTAATCAATGAAGCTGATGAGGAAGAACATGAAATATATTGACTTTGAGCTGATCTCAGGTCAGTTTGTGTCAGAGGATCAGATCAGCTGATCACTTCCTGTTTGCTGATGCTTCACTCAGCGTCACAGCTGCTTTAGAATCAACTCGCTGAACCAAATATGAACCAGATTTCCTGAGACTGACTGGATGAACCTGTTTGGTGACCACGTGCTCGTTCCTCTGGAGTCATCGTTTGTGCTGCTCCTTCAAACTGCTGTTAGTTTGACAGATTTGACTTTTGACCTGTTACAGCTCAGATCTGAAGCCAGGCTTCTCCTCATGTCGCTGCTGCACCTCTCAAACAGCCAAGGCTCACAAACGGCTGCGGCTTGAAAGAACTCCTGATCTGTCCTTGAACGCATCACTGAGGGGAGGCAGTGGAATGCAGTAATTGGGCTAATTTGATTCATCCTCATGCATTTCCAGAGCGTCCTCTCATGACTTTTTAATGTGCTCTTCCCATAAAAAGCTTAGCCCAGATAGAAGGTGGGTCACTGAGATCACAGTTTGTTCACTGCTTTTCTAAAAAAAGACAATCCAGCCTGTATTGACGAGCGATCGGTGGCCTGATCAGCTCCGTTCTGTCCCTTTGACCACCCGACCTGGACTTTCTAAAGAAGAGCAAAGAATATCAGAGTACATGTACTACATGTAGTACTACTGACAGTCGCAGTAACAGCACTTGTTTTCATTGCAGTAGTTGTACTCATTCTAGATAAAAGCAGTAATAGTAATATTACAGACAGTGGCGGCAAACATAGTAGCTGTAATAGTAGTAGTAGTAGAAGTACTACTAGTACTATTAGTACAAGTACTGCTGTGAGCTGCTGACACGTTTGGCTCACAGAGGACGTACAGAGCAGATCTACCTGTCAGTGCTCGTTGGACAGGTGTATTGATAAAGTATCGTCCTCATGCACTCTGCCCCTCGCTCAGTCCGTCATGTCTGCAGTAAAACCTAGACTACGGACTTCAGACCTTTGTTGAAATACGTTTTCGGGTTTTTGGCCTAAAATGTGCATGAAAACCGTTTTTGGACGCCGTGACTCGACGTCCAGTCACACAGAGCACGATGAGATGTGGACGGGGTTGGAAAAGGGACAGCAGCACTGACGAGACACGCCGCAGCAGAACGGGGACAGACCTGCATCCAGCAGGGACCTGAGGAGGAGGTTCAGGTGTCTGCTCCATTCAGGGTGACGCCGGCTGAAGATCTGCTCTCTGTGTCACCAGCTGATCCGCAGACGACGACAGACGACAGACGGCTCGATTCACAGTGAGACCAGCTCAGCTCAGCCTGATCCATCACCACCACAGACACCAACACTGAGCCTCCATCGACCGCCATTCATGAAAATACACTCAAGAGATGATGTCATTAATGACATCAATGACATCAGTGATGACATCATCACAGCTGCTGGGAGAGTTTGGTGTTTTTCTTCATCAGGTAACAAAAATGATCCTGATCGAGTCCTGATTGGCTTCTGTAACAGAATATTCACATCTCTGTGAAGTACAGTGTGTGTGTGTGTGTGTGTGTGTGTGTGTGTGTGTGTGTGTGTGTGTGTGGATACAGAAACAAGGTCATGCTGCTGAGGCTCAGAAAAGATTAGAAGTCTTGGATGGAAGGAGGAGAAGCTTTGCACAGAGGGGAGGAGACGGACGGACGGACGGACGGGGAGGGTCGGAGAGTTGGATGTAAAATTCTTGCAGACGTACTTTGTGAAATCAGCGGCTGCGGCTGAGAAGCGAGGACGGCTCTGCAGAGTGGACGCAGACGAGGACTGATGATGTCTCAGCTTCCTGTTCGCTGCTGAGGAGGAAACGACTCCAAGAAGAGACGATGACACTTTGGACCACAGACTCATTGTTCAGTCAGTGAGTCACTTCCTCTTCTGCTTCCGTCTCAGCATCATCTGGACTTCTGGACACGTTTTTTGTTGAAGCTTATTTTGAAAACCTAAATAACAAACTTTGTCACAGACGGCTCGAAGAGGAGCTGCTGAGAGGAGCAGCAGGAGTTTCAGCTCCTCGTTTGGAAGTCTTCAGTCTTCAAAGTCCAGATCTGTGTCGGGGATCACTGGCACAAATACAAAGCTTCATCCTTATGGACTTCAACCCTGAGGTGGACCTGCTGGATCAGGATCTCCAGAGCTACAAACAACGCGAACATTTCTGAAGTCTCATGAGAGTTTAATGGAACCTGGTGTGGTCCACTGAAGCTTTGAAGTCTGGATTTCGTTTTTTCTTGCTCGCTGCCATTTTCATTCAGCACTGAAATCAGAAAATTACAACCAGAGCTGGAACGAGGAAGCTGTCATGAAAAGTTTTTTTTGAGAATTTCCTCTTTATGTAAGTGGTGACAGCAGGAGTCAGCAGGCAGCAGGAGTCAGCAGGCAGCAGGCAGCAGGAGTCAGACAGCAGACAGCAGGAGTCAGCAGGCAGCAGGCAGCAGGAGTCAGACAGCAGACAGCAGGAGTCAGCAGGCAGCAGCAGGCAGCAGGCAGCAGGAGTCAGCAGGCAGCAGGAGTCAGACAGCAGACAACAGGAGTCAGACAGCAGGAGTCAGCAGACAGCAGGAGTCAGCAGGCAGCAGGAGTCAGCAGACAGCAGGAGTCAGCAGGCAGCAGGCAGCAGGCAGCAGGCAGCAGGAGTCAGCAGGCAGCAGGAGTCAGACAGCAGACAGCAGGAGTCAGACAGCAGGAGTCAGCAGGCAGCAGGAGTCTGCAGACAGCAGGAGTCAGACAGCAGGAGTCTGCAGACAGCAGGAGTCAGACAGCAGGAGTCAGCAGACAGCAGGAGTCTGCAGACAGCAGGAGTCAGACAGCAGGAGTCTGCAGACAGCAGGAGTCTGCAGACAGCAGGAGTCTGCAGACAGCAGGAGTCAGTCAGCAGGAGTCTGCAGACAGCAGGAGTCAGACAGCAGACAGCAGGAGCTTGTTACCTGGAGGAGAAGGTGGAGGTGTGCAGCCTCCTTCTTCTGCAGTATTTCGAACTGATCTGCTGCCAATAAATGCAGAGAATCAGTGTCGTCTTGTTCAGAGACGCGTTTTTGTCGGTCTCACTGACAAACACGTTATTTCCTCCTTCATGATAAAAGTTAACTCATATTTTGCCAGTTGAATGCTTTTAATGTGAAGCTGCAGATGTTTGATTTGCATCTGCAGGAACTTAATACAGAATTTCTTCTTCTTTGACGCTCAGTTCAAATACTGCAGATGTATAAAAAACAATTCATCAGGCTCCATCACTGCTGTGTTGCCTCATTCGTCCGTAGATACTGACGTAACAAACCTTTGACATTATTACTTCACTATTGTAAGAAAAGCCGTGCTGAGTTTTCTGGGAGCAGCGTCTCGTAGTCGTTAGAGGAACTGCAGCTGAGCACAGTTGAGCACTAAGGCGTTTCTTCGTCTCAGGTCATCTAAAAACAGAGCGGCGATGGTTCCCCCAGCTCGTGGGGGACCTGCTGCGAACAGGCCCCACGTCTGCATGACAGCGGTCCTCATCATGACCAGCCTGGCGCTGGTGGACGCCTACCTGGTGGAGCAGAATCCTGGTCCCAGGAGGATCAGCGTGTGCGTCACCGTGCTGGCCGGAGACGTCTGTTTCCTCATCGTGCTGCGATACGTTGCCGTCTGGGCTGCGTCTGAGGTGCACACGGCCCGGCGAGGCTACGCCATGATCCTCTGGTTCTTCTACATATTCATCCTGGAGATCAAGGTCTACTTTGTGTATCAGAACTACAAGTCTCCGGATGTGAGTGCAGACGCAGAGACGGACGCTGGTGTGTCCAGGCGAGCTCTTACGCTGCTGTTGTCAGTCTGCGTGCCGACGGTCTTCATAACACTGGCAGCGATAGATCATTTGGAGTACTTACGGCCATATAAGAAAAGAGAGGAGATCAGGAGTCGCCTCTTCTGGGTGGTGGTGGACCTTCTGGACGTTGTAGACATTCAAGCCAACCTGTGGGAGCTTCAGAGGGAAGGGCTCCCCCTGTGGGTGGAGGGGCTGATGTTCTTTTACTGCTACATCCTCCTCCTGGTGCTGCCCTGCGTCTCCCTGAGCGAGATCAGCATGCAGGGGGTGAACATCGTGCCACACAGAATGATGCTCTACCCCATCCTCAGTCTCGCCACCATCAACATCATCACCCTCTCGATTCGTGGAGGAAACCTGCTGCTTTACAGGGACGTTCGAGTGTCTGGGATCATGATGGGCAAGAACGTGGTCGCTATCGTTGTGAAGAGCTGCAGTCTGGTCCAGTACAGGAAACGTCTGCCGGCTTCTCCTCCTGCAGGTCGAGGAGCCGAGACGCAGAAGAACTCTGATGTTCAGTCATCGAACACCCAGCCGGTGGTGCTGCCCAGAGTCGTGATCGAGGACTTCACCACCATACCAGAGGAAGAGGAGGAGAGTGATGACAGATGTGAGCAAACATGAGTGAGGACAAGATAGAGATCAGCGTCTGAATGACGAGGAGCCATGAAAAGGTGTTTCTGATATTTTGTCCACCTCACAGCTTCATTAATACATAGATTTTAAATTTGATCGAGTCTGAACAACGATAACATAACGTTAAATTACTGTTGTTATTAATAACAACTGGACGAGGTTTCTGGTTCTTCACCTTCTCTAAGGAATCAAACGTGTGTCTATCAGCTGGGTCTGGACCTGCTGGTCTGTCTCTTAATGTCTCCTGTTCTGCTGATTTGAGCTTTGACCAGTTTGAATTGGGAAACACGTTTGGACAGATGTTGACATTGATGCAGGTCTCATATCTGCACAGTCGCTCTGAAGTGGACAGCAGAGAGTGACAGGAAGTGAAGGAACAGGACGTGAAGGAACCGGAAGTGAGGGGGACATGAATACGAGGAATGACATTAATCAAGTAAGACGGAGCATAAACTCCAGATGTTTTAAACGTCAGAGGACATCTGGC